>NW_025855744.1:132323-428877 GCF_002878395.1 Capsicum annuum
TTTTTATATCATTTATTTCTTTGTTAATTATTCTTTTTGTTACTAGTGGTATACTAGCTTTACCTCTTGCATATTTACAATCTATTACATGCTCTTTTTGGCTTACTACATAGTATTCCTCTTTTCTTCTACTAAATATATTTTTTATTGTTGGTATTTTAAATATTTTTTCTACACTTAGGTCTAACTCATTTCTTTTCATTTCTTCAAATATATTACTATCAAATATTACTTTTTGGTCAGTTCCTTCTTCATTTAAATATTCTTCCTTTGTTATTATTTTATATCTTCTTAAGTCATTTGATTCATCTAATTCACTATCTATTTCATTATCTGTTTCATTTTCTGAAATTTTATTAATACTATCTTCACTTTTTAATTCGTAATCTATATAATCTATTTTCATATATTCTGCATGGGGGTAGGTTGGATGAAATGGAGGCTCACTTCGGGAATTTTATGCGATAAGACGGTGCCCATCAAACTAAAAGGCAAATTCTATAGAGTTGCAGTCCGACCTGCTATGTTGTATGGATTAGAGTGTTGGCTGGTTAAGAGTTCTCATATCCAAAAGTTGAAGGTGGCGGAAATGAGAATGTTACGTTGGATATGTGGATTCACTAGGGCTGATAGGGTTAGGAATGAAATTATTTGAGAGAAGGTGGAAGTGGTGTCGGTGGAGGATAAAATTGGGGAAGTGAGGTTGAGATGCTTTGATTATGTGATGAGGAGGGGCACGGATGCCCCAGTTTATAGGTGTGAGAGGTTGGCCTTGAAATGTTTCAAGCAGAGTAGGGGTAGACCGAAAAAACACTGGAGAAAAGTAATTAAACGTGACATGGAGCAGTTACAGCTGACTGAGGACATGACCCTGGATAGAAAGTTATGGAGGAAAAGCATTAGAGTAGAGGGCTAAGGGTTTGGAGGAGTAGTAGTCAGTAAGTAGGTAGACTTGCTATCGTTTGTTAGCAAATTTATGTATTTATCTATTTATTTATGGCTTTAGTTATTGATTTACGTATGTATTTCTTTTTTATTTTCTCTAATTGCGAGTGTCGTACCTATTTTATTTGTATCATGTTTTACGATTTTGATGTTTCTGTTTAATGTCTTTTGTCTTGAGCTGGGGGTCTATCGGAAACAGCCTCTCTACCTCCCTAGAGGTAGTGGTATGGACTGCGTACATTCTACCCACCCCAGACCCCACTATGTGGGAGTATACTGGGTTTGTTGTTGTTGTTGTTGTTATTGTTGTATTCTTTTATAGATTTCTTTTTCCTATATGGTCTTTTATGTTTATAATTTTTTACATAATATCTTTTTCTTGGTTTCTTATACTTATATTTTGATTTTTTGTATTTCTTATGTCTTTTTCTTTTCTTATAATATCTTTTTTCACATCCAAATTGAGGTGCTATTTTATCTTTGCAACATGCTAAATTTTTTATTAATGTTTTTTCCATTTTCATTTCTTCTATGTATTTTTCACATAAATTTCTATACCATTGTTGTAGAAATTTTATTCTTGCTCCTAGAGTATCTACTATGTTTGCTTCATCCCAACTCTTTATTATTTTTAAACTAAATGGTTCAGGTAATTTACTAAAATATAATCTTCTCACTTCTTTACTTTCTTTTGCATTATATGCTTATTTATAGTAGTATTCTTTAAATGCGCATGTATATTCATCTATATAGCACATATTACATATTGTTAGTTTTAACATTAAATTCCTATTTGTATATTTTTCTTTGTTTTGTTCTTCTTCTTCTGTTGCCATATTGCTAAATTCATCTCTTATAGCCATTTCATATTTCTTCAATATGTTTGTAGGTGTTAGTTTAGTTACAGTTGTTCCTTGTGTTTCTTTATCATTCCTTAATACCTTTTTACTATTTTCAGTTAAATTTAAAAACCATAATTTTGTTGTTCCTATTAGTGTTCTTTCTATATATTCTGGTGTATCTATTGCATTTATACCATTGTCTAATAATTGTTTTGTTATATATCCTATCCACAATTGTATCGTTTTATCTACATCTATTACATTGTCTAAGTCTAAGAAGTTATAATTTTTATTAATTATTTGTTTTGGTGTCCATTTGTTATATTTATTTTTTAGGTTATATTTTTAAACTTATCTTTATAATAATATGTATGTTTTCTTATTTCTGATGTATTAGGTATTATATTTTCATCGTATTCTTTATCAAGAGTATTTGTTTTCGTGTTTGTATTTTCTAAGTTTTCTTGATTAATTACTTCTTGTTTTTCATTAATTTCTAATTTTTCTATATTTGTTAAGATTTCTGTATATGTTTCACTATATTCCGAATCATAATTATCTATTTCTTTAGCATCTATTGTGTTTATTTCTATTTCATTAGTTTCTAATTTTTTATTTTCTTCTTCTAATTTTTCTTTAAATTGATTTATATCAATTAATAATTTTTGTCTTTATCCTTTTGTTTTGTTTCTTTCTGTCTATTTTCAGACAGATCTTTTAGCATTTGTAGTTCTTTTTCTAATTCAACAATCCTATTATTTTAGTTTCCTCTATTTTTCGTATTTCTTCTATAGTCTGTTATCTATTTCTTTTTTCCTATCCATTTCTTCATTTTCTTTTGCTATTCTTACCATAGCTGTAAATTTATCTTCTAATTTTAATTCTTCTTTTTCTAACATTAAATATAAATGTTCACCTATTTTCTTATATCTTCTTCCTAAATTGGAAAATATTATCCTTATTTTTAATCCTTCATGGTTTTCATATGTTTTTTCATCTATTATAAATTCTTCATTGTTCATTTTATCTACTTGATTGTATATAGATCATGTTGATATATGTATTCTAGACTATCTATTTGTGATTCTAAATATGATATTTCTTCTTTTTGTGCTTTTATTGATTTTTGACATACTCCTACAATCATGTTATATTGTAGTCTTTCTTTTTTCTTATTTTTAATTCTCTCCGTTTTTTAGATATTATTTGTTTTAGTTCTTTATATTTTTGGAATTTTTGTATGTTATTCATCTGTACAATATTTATAATATTTTAGTGGATACCGAAATCTGATTTTATCATAATTAGGTGGTATGTATCTCATTCTTCTAGATTTTAAATGGATTATTAATTTTTCCTTATTGCTAGATATTAAGGTAATTAAGTAAGCTAATCTCTAGGAATTTTCTTTTGTTTTACTTAACTTCGTATATTCTGGGTAGTAACTAGTTAAAGTTTCTTTAATTTTTCTAAAATCTTCTATATTTTTAAATGGTCTTCTCATTTTTAACAAATAAATAACAACGTAAATAATAATAGCTCATAATTAATAAATATGACTAAATTAAACTAAATTAACTTTTGTAATTTTTCTCATAATTAACATATATCTACTTGTACGTTTTTTAAATAATATAGGCTCTGATACCAATGTAGGGGGGCAGATAACTTGTGTAATTTGCATGGATAACTAATAGATAACTTGGGTACTTACAAGAGATATAGAACATATAGAATACCTTAAAAATAATATAGAAGAATTAATAAGGTTAAAACAAAAAACTAAGGAATACTATCACATAACATTTCAATTAACATGATAGAACTAGTAAGTACTAGCTATCTATTAGTTATCCACGCAAATTACCCAAGTTATCCGCACCCCCTACATTTAACTATGACATAGCATTTCAATTAACATGATAGAACTAGTAAGTACTAGTTATCTATTAGTTATCCATGAAAATTATCCAAGTTATCCGCACCCCCCTACATTGGGTACTAGTTATCTATTAGTTATCCACGCAAATTACCCAAGCTATCCCCACCCCCCAACATCTTTGATACCAATGTAGGGGGTGCGGATAACTTAGGGTAATTTGCGTGGATAACTAATAGATAACTAGTACTTACTAGTTCTATCATGTTAATTGAAATGTTATGTCATAGTATTCCTTAATTTTTTGTTTTAACCTTATTAATTATTCTATATTATTTTTAAGGTATTCTATATGTTCCATATCTCTAGTTTTTAGGTAGTCAAGTAGATTCTCTTTCATAAGTATTTCTGTTAATCTTATTTCCTCCGTATCTTTTCTCCAATATTCTAAGTATTCGTAGTTTATCATCTTATCCTAAAGTAGTTGTAATACTGTAAATTTCTTTGTAATAATTTATTCTAATTGTACTATATCTGACATTAAATTCTAGGTTATCTATTTAGTTAGTTATCCTATCTTTTTCTTCTATGAATAATTCTATGTCTAAATCATATTCTAAACTGTCTTTTAATTGTAGTTGTTTCATGGTTTTATCTATCCAAAATAATCTTTCTTTTAATTGTTTTTTCCTCTTCCAAGCTGGTTTCTATAATTAATTTCTTCGTATAGCCAACTTTGTTTTTCTCTAACTCTTTTAATATATTCTAACATTTAATCTGTATAATATTCATCTAAGTAATAACTGTTATTATCTGAGTAATAACTATCTGAATAATATAAGATAAGATCATGCATATCTTCTAACCATTCTAGACTTAACAATTCTTCACGAAATATTTTTTTCCATATTATTTTGTTTATGTCTTCTATTTCTAAGTCTTTAATAATATATAAAACAAATATTTTAATTTCATCAGATATATAGCTTGTTATATTGTTCATATGATGCTTAGGTTTCTACGAATAACTTGGATAACTTGGCATTAGATTTGTGGGTTATTAAATGTTTTTTCATAATATTTACTGGTTGTTTGTTTTAATCTTAATAATTCTTGTATATTTTTCATTAAGGAATTCTATATTTGTATATCTTTAGTTCTCATATATTTGTTTCTAGATTTGTTTTCATTACTTTTTCTATTAATTGTATATTTTTCATATCCATTTTTTCAATATTCTAAATATACATAATTTATCATAGTTGATGTGTAGGTTTGGTATGTAGGTATTTGTAAGAGTAGGTAGGTAGGTGTATTATGTAATTTATTCTAGCCATAAATATTTACCAAATATTTTTCCCGTATGATTTTTCTTATACCTACAATTTCTATATTCTTAAGTATATACAAAACAAGCATTTTAAATTTATCTACCATTTCGTCAGATAAATAAGTATTCATTTTTCATATGATGCTATTTCAAAATATTCCCTTTAATCATATACATAAAAAAATATGGTCATCTTAGATCACTATGTACTAGATTATTCTTAAATAATTATGTTACTTTATCACTATTAGCATGGTAGTCTGGATACCTTTCCCTTAAACAACGCCTCTACACTGGTTACTCCCCTATCACGGCCTTCTTACCTCACCGATTTCACCTTTAGGATGGCATAGTCCTAGGGATTTTTCTCCTTTTCCTCTTTGCTAATAAACTTTGTAACAAATTATTCTTCGAATAATTCTACTATATAGTAACTAACATGAACTTATTTTATCAGATCATGATTGTCAGAAATTTATGAATTTAGCTATTCATAATCATAAATATATATACCTGTTCTGGTAGGTTTGATAATTCTAGGCTTTGTTCATCCATAACTTTTCCTTTGAACTATCTTTTTTTTTATTAAATATTCAAAAATTGTTTGTGTACAAAAGGAGGATTGCTTCAACTCACGAAGTTTTACTTTTTAACTTGCCGAAGGCTTACATATTTATAGACTAAAAAGAAAAAGCGTAAACTACTTTATAGTATTCCTACATTACACGTATTCTATATACTGTTTCTAGTCTTTACATTTGTCCTAAATTCTTACAACTTTTCAAAAAGTAAGAAAGACTTTAAGGCCTAAAAAGACAAAAACTTATTAAAAGCCTTGCCAAAAAGTCAAAAAAGCTAAAAGCTAATAATTCCTATACAATTATTTACGTAAAGAAAGTTATCTAATTTATTCACATGTCGCTTTCATAGTTTAATAGCTTGTCTTATTCCATTATTGCTCTGTTGTTTATCTTTTTTGTCGTGTCTCTCCTGCTGTTCTAATTTTTTTGTTTGCTTCTATTGTAGTGTTACTTCTGGAATAATATTATGTTGTCCGCTACAACAGCTGCATTGATGATCATCATGTCTCTGTCCAATTAATTTGCAGAATTATTCCACAAGTCCATCAAAAATAACTCCTTTCTTGATAGATCTTGTGAGAGAGTTATTTTCTGGTTTTAATAATGTCATTGTCCATCTATGAATTAGATGAACAAAGTCTTGAATTATCAAACCTACCAGAACAGGTATATTTATTTATGATTATGAATTTAGCTATTCATAATAATAAATAAATATACCTGTTCTGGTAGGTTTGATAATTCTGGGCTTTGTTCATCCATGGCTTGCACACTTAAGCTCAACATTTACTAGATCCTTTTCCAAACCATCGTTTTATAACTTGAAGCTTGTGAAAACATAATATCAGTCCAATATCACTAAAACCCATTAAAATAACAAAAGTGCAAAAGTATATGTAAACTATTACATTTTCATGGAATTCGAAATCATCGTACAAGAACTTTTAATCAAAAAAAGACAAAATTATAGTCCAAATATTAATATCAAAGATAGAAAGGTCATTGTGCGGAATAAAGGACATGAATAGGAGGAAGATCCAATGATTTCCCAAATATGATGCTCAGTGTTGAATCGGAGATGTTTATCCTAAGCTAAAGATGATGTTTCATCTCAAATGCAGGAACACAATTTGTACTTAAAATATTTGAGTACAGTTAGTATCGGTACTTCCACAATATACTAATGGACATTATCGACTGACTTAACTTAACACGATTCAAATAGATAAGTTAAACAAAAACAAGAATTCATCAAGACACAATTCATAATCAGCTAACATTTCAATAAATATTCATAATCACATCAACTTACAAATCACTGGCTATCCTCTTCACATCAATCATTTTCAAGTTATTCATTTCAATCATTTACACTTATTCAATCCAATTAAAAACAATCATGTAACTAGAAATATGTGCAATGCAACCAATGAATGCATGCCTAAAATAGTGTACATACCTACTAGGGTCAACAGGGACCCTTAGTCATAACCTTTAGGGAATGAGATCAACCATATGCCATATCAGCGTGGTACTCGATTCTAATATCAATCTACACCCGTATGAAATCCAATCTTAATGTCATCAAATAGGTAAAAATCTCAACAAAAATTCTCAAAAGCACAATAATATCAATAATCAAATTCATATTTCATTCATCAATACTTAAACCTTCAAGTTAGTTATTTCAGCTTAGCTTAAACATCATCTCAACCAACAATTACAAATATGTCCGAAGGCTAATCACAATTATTTAACTCAAATATAATCATAGAGTCAAATCAAGTTTACAACTACTTTCTAACCATAACCTGCCTTGTATCCCTGTTCAAATGTACTATTTGTTAAAGCTTTGCCCTTTCTTTCAATTTTTGGTCATTCTTTGTCTATAAACAATAAATCAGAATAATTCAATACATTATTTTTCACTTCTAGGCATTATAAAACACATATTCATTTATTTAACATAAAAAACTTTGCCTAATTCATCATTTTAGGGATTTCTACCTTTTAATATCTTTGAATTCTTCATATTTCTTGATTATTAGGAAAAATTCTATGATATAAAGTGAATTCTAACACCTTAGAGTAAAAAATAAGTGAATTAAAGCTATTCACAATTAATTTCCGCTAGTTGATCAAACCTAGGGTTAAATCTCACAATTCAACCTTAATCATGATCCTTATAGTTCTAAGGATTAAACAAATTAATTATAAATTAGAATGACGGATAATCCTTACCTCAATGATGGTAAATTTTGAAAAGTGATTGAATTTACCTTTTCCTTGCTCAGGTCAAAAACTTAACTTTTTAAAATGCATAATTCAAAGTCTTGGAGTTTTTTTATATAAAACTCTCTAATTGTTGCTGCAGTGATGGATTTGTTATGATAGAGAAAAACCTTCCACTGTAGGGAAGCTTAGGCCAAACTACCCTCCGTCGTGACAGCCCTTTCCCTCATTGTGATGACGCCACTGCAATGATACTTCTACTGCTGCAATGATACTTAGGCAAAATCTCAAGCTCATTTTCTAGCTATGCTTATTTCACAACGTACTTTCTAGATTTTGACCTCACATATTAATCTTTTCATGAAAATTAATATAACCAGAGTTCAACTAACCCATTTTCTCCCTAGAATTTTAAATGAATTTCTAAGCTCATCATATAATATTTAATCAAATCAAATTTTACAACTAAATCATCAAAATTATCAAATTTTTCTAGACCGCACAATATTCAAAATTCAAAAACTAGGCTAGCCCTAAATTTCTCAATTTTTATCTAGGGAAAGGCTAAATCTAAATTTTACCCACCAACTCACCGTAATGATATTTTGGAGCATTATACAATCCAAAACTGATCCATGATGACACCTAATATTACCCTTTAGTAGGTAAGTCAAACCTTATAGCAGTGTGCAAAAAGTAACAAGCTAATCAGAAGTAAAAGAAGGAAAATGAAAGAAGCATGCCAAGCGTATAAATATATAAAGGGTAACTTAGGCAAATCCCATATGTATGGGTGATAATTACTCCCTCTCCTACAACTTTGCAATATTATAAATTTTAATAAAAAAGAGACATGGATACATCAATTTTTAGATACATAAATAACTAACCTAAAAATAAATTAATTTAAGTCCTTATATTATAAGGTAAAATCAAGGCATGTATCCTTGTTTGATTAATTTTATTCAATTAATCTTTAAAATAATATATTCATTAATTTTATTAATAAAATACAAAAAAATATATATTGATTATGTAATTTGGTTAATTTTATTTTATAATTTATTAAAATAATAAATCAATTAATTTATTTAAGGATTTTGATACGGGATGGATACAAATAAATTCATATGTATTATAAACATATACTAACCTCTTTGATACATATAAATTTTTTAAGTATGATATATGTATACACAGATACATTCGTATTTGTCATGAACATACTCTAAGTTGCATATTTCTTATGAATTAGTAGCTATGATATATTGGCACACAAATGCATTTATATGTAACATGAATAAAAAAGTTACACTCTTTTGACTATGATACATGTGCATACAAATACATTCATATGTATCATGAACAAACACTAAGCTTCATATTACATATAAATTAGTAGATTATGATACATAGGTGCGCAAGTAAATTCATATGTATCATGAATCAAAAACTACATTTATTTAACTGTGATACATGTGAACATAGATGAATTCATATGTATTATGAGAAAATACAAGGCTTTATAAATTTAGTAGACTTTGATACATGGACACACAAATACATCCATGCATCTAATATAAAAAATGCATTGATACATCTATCAATCACCTATGAGCTTCATCACTAATAAGAAACCTCATCAAATAAACTCAAATCATAGCCATGAGTGAACACAACCAGCAGAATCATCACTAATTAACTCACCCTAAAATCATTCACCATCTTTAATATTTTCTTCAAATCAAATCTCTTCATTGCCACTATAATTTCAACTAATCTACCAATTTAAAAACATGATAAAAATGAGGAAAAAAGAGATGCATAGAGATATTGATGAAATAAAAAAGAAGGTTGAACAATGGGAAAATGCACGATAATGAATTAGCTCAGATTCATCAATTATTAGAGACTGTGGAAATAAATCAACAACCTTCGACATTGTCAATATCAACAAAGAAAGTTGAGGTGCCTGTGCCATGAATTCCTAATTACCAAAGAAATAGATATTCTCGATGAAATTTTTAGTTTTGGGGAAGGAGAATTGAGAGGATGGATTTATAGGTGTGACTATTTCTTTGAGTATAAAGGTATGATAGAAGAAAGAGAGAAAGTGTAAGACCCCACAAAATTCTCTCATAGTCTGAGCCTTAGAGCGTGTTTAGTAAAGTGTTAATCCGGCCGTAAAAGGTTGAGAAGTGTCTTCCTAATTGAGAAGTATTTTAAACCATATAGAATTTTCCTAATATTGACTTTTTTTCATGTATATAATTGAATAAGCTTTCTGTCGATACCAAATTTTCCTAAATCCGATACTCGGGCAAAGAGTTAGAGCCATTTTAGTAAGACAGTGTGCCACCTGGCACTTTAGCAAGTCGCAGAGCCAGCCAAAATGGCAATCCTCAAAGTCGAGTGAGCCTCCACGATTATGGCGCATCGTGCCAAGGCTTAATTTCAAAGTTGTCAATTTTTAGTGCACCAACGCTATTCCACCACGTCGCAATGCCTTTCCAGTTCGCAACCAAGGTGGCAACGCGATTTCCACCGCATCGCGCCATCAAGAAGTTTCCCAATTTTTTAATTTCCAGTAAGTTGGCTGGATTATAGCGCATCGCACCAGCATGTAAAATTGAGATTTTTTAGTTTAATTCTAAGGGCAAAACAGTCATTTTGCTATATCTATATATACTCCTTAACATGGGATTTAGCCTCATTTAACCCAAAAATACTAGTTTTTTCTCAAAGTTGTTCAAGAACAAGAGCTAGAGTTCCTAAATCAAGACCCCAATCATCAAGATTCCTCTGTTAACTTTTTAAGAATCAAGAAATAAAGGTATGCAGATGTTAATTATCGGGTCTCTTTCATCCAAGAAGTTCAAGAACCCTTTTCTAAATTTTAAAGATCTTATGTTTATGAGTTTTCATGATTCATGTGAATTGAGATTGGAGTTCATGCTATTATTGAGTTTTAATTCATGTTTTGTTGATGAGGTTTCAAGCTTTGACCCTAGTATGTGATACTCATGTGATGTTCATAATAAACCCTCTTTAACTTGCTTGTTAAGTGATGTGTTCATGTTATTTAAATGTAGAAATTGCTGAATAAGCAAAGCATTCTCCCCATATGTTTGATAAAATGCTTATGTGAAGAAATTAGAGTCATTATAGCATGTTGACTAGAAATCCCCAATTGTGTGCAAGCCTATGCATGCCAAGTGTTTGTTGAAAAGCCTTAGAGAATGAATTGTGACATGTTAGCATGAAATTCCCCAATTATGGGTTCTTTATTGCATGTTAAGTGTTTGATGCAAGACCTTGTTGAATGGAGTATGAGCCAATAGAATGTCTCCCTATACTATCACATGTTTATGATTTCTAAATGCCAGAGGAGATGCTTTAGTAATTCTGAAGGTGAATAAATGTCCATGGTCTTGATAGTTCAAGAATGGTTGTGCTTTATTTTTATGTTATCTAGTCCTGGGGTATTTATACCGAATAATTTAGCTATTTTCTAGAGCCCATGTCAGTTTTCACGATAATCTCAGTCAAGCCACGATTCTCAGAACTTAGTGAGTTATAGAATTCTATACTCTCAAACAGATACAGAACTTAAAAAATCTCAATAATCTCCATAATCTCAGTATCGCTAGTATTCTAGCCTCAGTTCAGTAGTCAACTTATACTTAGTAGTATTCAACTGTTTAGTTCAAAACCCAGTATCATGCAGTCAGATAACAAGATTCAGTAGTATTCCATCAGATACAAAACCAAGTGAATTCAGCGTAACTCAGTCTAATTATTCAAGAAATATGATCAGTATCAGATTCAGTTTAGTTTAAGTTAAGAATCAGTTTAGAGTCTTTCAGTTGGGAGTAGGAGCTAGCACCAAGCGAGTGCAGGGATGGTGGCTCCCCGTTAGAGAGGTAGAGTCGTTAGGAGCAATCCCAGAACTCCATAACTATATAGCCAGCGCAGGATGTAAAAGTTACCCGTTAGAAAAAGGCTTGTCACCCATTAGATAGGCTTGACTTCCTATGAGGGTCACCCAATAGAGAAGCTTGACCAGCGAGGTCATTACCTGTGGCACGGTATTGACACTTTTCTAACTGAGGTTACAGGTTGGATCCCAACGATTCAAATTTGGGGCATGTCGATTAAGTGAGCACTCCTACAGTTACAGTTTTAATATCAGTCTTCAGAAAAGAACTCAGAAATCAGGACTGTCAGATACAGTCATCTATCTCAGTGAGGAACTCAGATAGTTCCATTGACTCATGGACCACCCGCTAGATAGGCATGGTCCGACATAAAGTTATTGATTAATCTCATTATCAGATCTAGAGATCACCCATTAGATTGGCTTGATCTCAGTCTTAGATTTAGTTGAGTAATCTCATTATCAGATCCAGAGATCACCCGCTAGATAGGCTTGATCTTAGTCTCAGATTTAGTTGAGTAATCTCATTATCAGATCCAGAGATCACCCGTTAGATAGGATTTATTTCAGTCTTAAATTTAGTTGAGTAATCTCATTATCAGATCCAGAGATCACCCACTAGATAGGCTTGATCTCAGTCTCAGATTTAGTTGAGTAATTTCATTATGAGATCGAGAGATCACCTACTAGATAGGCTTGATCTCAGATATAATATTTTCTTATCATTGATAGTAGATTCTGAAATCATCTGTTAGAGAGGTTTGATCTTCGATGCAGTCAGTTGAGAGTAGAAAGCTCAGAATTCAGTCATTGATATAAGTAGATCAGTTAATTAGTTTCAATATCATTAGTATTTTAGATCACTCCCTAGATAAGGCTGATCTTAACTCCAGTACTCAGTTATCAATTTAATATAATTCAGTATTCAGTATCTCAGGCATTAGTAGTGAGTTCAGATGTCACTAAAGTAGTATCCGAGTTTTAGTATTTTGACTCACTATGATTTCAGTTATGATTCATGCATTCATGCATGTGTTCTCATTCAGTACTCTCATGATTATTCAGTTAAGTAATTTTTCATGCATGAGCCCTTGCATTTAGCATTACCTTATCTTCATACTCGGTACATTCCCATACTGATGTATTTGTACTATGGTGTTTTATTTGACACCATAGGTGTGGAGGCACGAGATCCAGAGTACCCTTAGCAGCTCAGTCCCAGTCAACAGCAGTAGACATAGTAGTGAGCCCTCTTAAGTCAAGGATGATCCTTATTTTTATTATTATCATATCAGACTTAGTTTATTTTTAGTAGATGGAGTTAGTTGGGGACATGTCCCATCAACTCCACAGCTTAGACAGTTTAGAGGCTTTTTGGACAGATGTATCAGTATTCAATTTTGAGTATTTTTAGATGTTTTGAACCTTATGGCCAGTTTCCATATTTATTATCTATATTATGTAGTGTTCAGGTACAATATAAGTAGAGGGTTAACTTGTGGTCCTTCAGGATCATGAGAACTGTGTGACGTTTTGGTTCCAAAAAAATTAGGTCGTTATAGAAAAGCACTACAATGGCTTTAAGCCATGATGAAATCGTAATTGAGGAGAAGGAAGAAGGAGAATTTAAGAATAGAAAATTTAGAGAAGAATGAATAAGGAAGAAGGAAGAAGATAAGTATCGGGGGTAAGTGAATATTTTTAAGATAAATTAGAATAAGGAAGAGGGAAAAACATAAATACTATGGGTAAGTGAATATTTGTAAGATAAATATATATTAAAAGATGTGAGTTTGGTGGAGTGAAGGAAATATTGGTGGGATGTCTTATGTATCAATTTCTAAGGACAAGGAACGTCTAATTTAGGAAAATATATGTAATAATTTTAATTATGTGGAAAAATATGTATTAATGATAAGGACATTTGGTAATTTAGGTAAGTTATCTATACATAAGTACAAAGTACATGAGATAGACCAACAAGAAATGATAGATGATAAAATATACAAATAATTATATTTTGGTTTATACGATTGGGAAATAAGGTTTGACTTTAGTCTACTTTTGTTATCATTATCTGATTTTATTTGTGTATGTGTAGGATTTTGCTTACCTGCCACAGTTTGATGTAGGTGCCATTATGTAACGATCCATTCCATTATTATTAAAAGATATTTCATTATGAGTACAAATTATAGAAAATTTTGAAAATATAATCTTGAATTAGTAAGGGATGACGTGAGTGAAAATTTCAGAATTTAAAATTTTTGATCGAGCTGACATCATCCCACTATAGCAAAACTTTTCCCGCAATAGTGGTGTCACCGTAGAGATCGATAGTCCTTCAGGATCATGAGCACTGTGTGACATTTCGGTTCCAAAAAATTGGGTCGTTATAGAAAATCACTACAATGGATTTAAGCCATGATGAAATCGTGATTGAGGAGAAGGAAGAAGGAGAATTTAAGAATAGAAAATTTAGAGAAGAATGAATAAGGAAGAAGGAAGAAGATAAGTATCGTGGGTAAGTGAATATTTTTAAGATAAATCAGAATAAGGAAGAAGGAAAAAGATAAATACCATGGGTAAGTGAATATTTGTAAGATAAATATATATTAAAAGATGTGAGTTTGGTGGAGTGAAGGAAATATTGGTGGGATGTCTTATGTATCAATTTCTAAGGACAAGGAACATCTAATTTAGGAAAATATATGTAATAGTTTTAATGATGTGGAAAAATATGTATTAATGATAAGGACATTTGGTAATTTAGGTAAGTTATCCATATATAAGTACAAAGTACATGAGATAGACCAACAAGAAATGATAGATGATAAAATATACAAATAATTATATTTTGGTTTATACGATTGGGAAATAAGGTTTGACTTTAGTCTACTTTTGTTATCATTATCTGATTTTATTTGTGTATGTGTAGGATTTTGCTTACCTGCCACAGTTTGATGTAGGTGCCATTATGTAATGATCCATTCCATTATTATTAAAAGATATTTCATTATGAGTACAAATTATAGAAAATTTTGAAAATATAATCTTGAATTAGTAAGGGATGACGTGAGTGAAAATTTCAGAATTTAAAATTTTTGATCGAGCTGACATCATCCCACTATAGCAAAACTTTTCCCGCAATAGTGGTGTCACCGTAGAGATCGATAGGCCATCATAGTGGGATGAAGGGACCCAAACTTCAGACACAATTATAATATTTTCCTTCCTCCTCTTTAGTTGTAAAAAGAATGAGATTTGACCTAAAAACCCTTCTAGGGTTAGCTCATCGCCTAGGAGCAATGGAGAGGAGAGATTTCACTTTAATGGGGTAAAACCATGGTTTTTCTTGCTATTTTTATGTAAAAATTCACTTAAATAGAGTCAGAAGCTTGCATTCATGCATCCATAACAGATACTTGGCATCCATGTAGGCTAGATTTAATTGAGTACTTTATACCTAAGTTACAAAGTATAACCATAACATAGATTGATGAGACATTACATGTTTATGCTTTTGAGAATGGTGTTAGGATGGATAAAATAGATAAAAACCAGGTTAATTAGGTGGTAAATTAATGTTATTTATGGTATTGAAATTTTCCATGAATTTATGTGTTTACCTTGTTGTTCACCCTTGCCTTATGGTACTGTGTTCCTAGATCCATGTCATGTTTCACGATATCCGAACTCAAGCTATGATTCCATAGACTTCAGTCAGTCATGTGACTTAGGAAAACCTCATGATCTTAGTCAGTTGTCAGATATCAGTAACATTTCGCCAGTCAACGGAATTCAGTAAGATTAAGTCATACACAGTCAGTTATTCATGTTCAGTCCCTCCAGATGGGAGTAGAAGTTAGCACCGAGTGAACCCAAGGATGGGAACTCACCCGCCAGTTCAGGGTGTGATTCTTAGTAGTCATCCTTATGTTCCAGAACTATGTAGCCAGCGTAGGTTGAGACATCTTAAATCATCAAATTAGGGTTAATGAGGTGGCTTAACCCATCAGTTTAGGGTTCCCACCATTCTCATTGAGTACCCGCCAGATAAGGGTCACTCACAGGCTGTCCTTACCCGTGGTACGGTATTGACACCCCTCCAGTCGGGGCAGAGATTTGACCCCAGCTTAGCCATAACAGTATATATGGGACATGTCGGTTAAACACTACTTCCCATAATTTCAGTATCAGTCTCAGTAAAAGAACTCAGGGCGTTCTTTAGATTTTAGTATATACAGGACTATCAGATACAGTTGTCCATGTTGTTAGTTTCAGTATCAGTCATGATAGTTATCAATAAACCATGTATTAGTTTACAGGTTATGCTATCATGTATTCACGGTCCCAGTTTCTATTTATGTGTGTTTGCACTCCCACGTTCATATTAGTCAGTCAGTGTTGTTCATGCATGAAACCCTTTATGTTCAGCCTACCTTCCTCGTATACTCAGTACTCCAGTTGTACTGACGCATTTGCGCTATGGTGCTTTCTTTTCATATTACACCATAGGTTCCGAGACACGAGCTCCAGCCCAGAAGTAGCGGTAGCATTCCAGTCGCAGAGACATAGTGAGTCCTCATTGATTCGAGGACAATATGATTTGATTCATTTATTTATTTCTTCAATTTAGTTTTATGGAGTTAAATGGAGACATGTTTCTTCAACTCCTTATTCAGATAGTTTAGAGGCTTTTAGATTTATGTTCAGATTTACGTTCAGATTGAGTTGTTTTGGGTATTTTCACCCACATGGTTTTATTTAGTTGAACCTTATGGCCTTACAGTTCTATGTATTCCGCATTATTATATTATGATTTGCAGTATACAGGTACAGATATCAGTCATGGGTTAGCTTGTGGTCCCTCAGGGTCATGAGCACCGTGTAGCATTCTGGTTCAGCAAATTGGGGTGTTACAAAGGTTAAAGAGGATCTTTAAGGATTTATTAATTAGATGGAGAAAATATTTAGGGTAATGCATACTATTGATTCAGAGTGTGTGGAGTTATCTACCTATTATTTAAATGATACGGCTTACCAATTGTATGAGGAGTGGGAAGAGATGAGGGGTAATGATGATGAATCAGTAGTGTAGGATAACTTTTCAGGTGCTTTTATTGTTCACTTGTTTCCTCAAAAGTTGATGGTAGCTAAGGTAAAACAATTTGTGAACATAAAGCAGGGTAAGACGAGTGTTAAGAAGTATGCTCTAAAGTTTCAGCAGTTATCTCATTGTGCTAAAGAGTTGGTGTCTAATATGAGGTCCAGATGAGGAAGTTTGCTCCTTTTTTTTCTTATGATTTGGTATTGGAGTGTAAGAATGCTATGTTGAACAATGATATGGATATATCTAGGTTAGTGGTTTATATGCAGCAGGTGGAGGATGAAAAAATAAAGCAATTAGAGATGAGAGAGAGGGAGAAAAAGAAGTTTAGTTATACAGAGTAGGGTGAAAATAAGTACAATAGTGGGAGAGATGTAAACATTGGACTAAGAAGAAGAATTGGGGAAACTCCTATTCGTCAGCTTGTGCTCCTTATCGTATGCCTTTAGGTGATCATTATTTTCTGGCTACCAGTGGTCCTATGGTGCAGGGTTCCTAGTCTCAGGCTAGTGGTGCTCAGCCAACCCCACCTTATCCTCTTTTCTATTTTATTAGGAAGGTTCACCGTGGATATTGTGATAAGGGGAGAAATTGGTTCTATAATTATGGTCAGAATGGTCATATCCAGCAAGATTGTCTTTCCCCCAGAGTTCCCACTAGAGCTAATAAAGTCCTGGTCACCATTTCTTTGGATCTAGCACCTAAGGGTGCCATTTCAAGTACCAGCACTGACTGGAATTATCTCTATGCTCTTGCTACTCACTTATAATTTGAGGCATCTCTTGAAATTATCACTGGTATGTTACAGTATTTCTCTTGTGATGTTTATTATTTGATTAATCCAGGTTCTTTCCTATTTTATGTGACTCTTTATGTTGCTATACATGTCAATTTTTGTCCTAAAAATATTTCCCACCCCTTGTCTGTGGGTGAGTCTAATATTGCTAGAAAAACCTATAGGGTTTATGTGGTGTCCATTCTTAATCAGGAGACATTAGGATATTTGATAAAACTTGACATGGTGGATTTTAATGTAATTTTGGGGATGGATTGGCTTCATTTGCGCTATGCTTTTCTGGATTATAGGACCCAAAATGTCAATTCCCATTTTCCTAATGAGTCAGCTATTGTATGGGAGGGGAGTTCCTTAGTACCCAAAGGGAAGTTTATTTCTTATCTTAGAACTCGGAATTCGATCACTAAGGGGTGTCTATATCACAAAGTTTGGGTTAAGGATTTAAATTCTGAAAGTCCTTCTTTGCAATTTGTCCCTGTCGATAATGAATTTTCTTAAGATTTTTTTGATGATCTTCCTAGAATTCCTTCCAATAAGGAAATAAACATTGGAATTGATCTTCTACCGGCTACCTATACCATTTGGATTCCTCCTTATAGGATGGCTCCAGTTGAACTAAAATAACTTAAGGAGCCGTTGAAAGATTTTTTTGGTAAGGGTTTCATTTTTTTCTAGTATTTCTCCATGGTGTGCTCCTATGCTTTTTGTGCGAAATAAAGATGAGCCTATTCGGATATGTATCGACTATCGTTAGTTGAACAAGGTTACAGTGAAGAATAAGTATCCTTTTCCTATGATTGATCATTTTTTTTTATCATTTTTAGGATGCTAAGTATTATTCTAAGATTAATCTCCATTTGGGTTTTCATAGTTGAAAATTATAGAGGTTGATATTCCTAAGCCTGCTTTCTAAACTCGGTACGACCATTATGAGTTTTTGGTTTTGTCACTTGGGTTGACTAATGCTTCAGCCACATTCATGGATCTTATGAATCGGGTGTTTAGTAAATTTATGGATTTGTTTGTTATAATCTTTATTGATGACATCTTGGTGTACTCTAAGAGTGAGGGGGATCATGGTAATCACCTCAAAATTATGTTGCAGACTCTTAAGGACCAAAAAATATATGTAATTTTTTCTAAGTATGTATGTGTTGTGATATTTATTGGGCATGTTGTTTTTAGTGTGGGGATCAAGGAGGATCCACGAAAAGTTGAGGTAGTTAATAAATAGCCTAGATCCATCACTCCAATCGACATTAGGGTCTTCTTAGGCCTTGATGGGTATTATAGAAGGTTTTTAGAGAGTTTCTCATCTATTACTACTCCACTAATGAAGTTAACTTAGAAAAGGTTAAGTTTTTGTGGTCCGGTGGTTGTAAAGGTAGTTTTGAGAAGTTGAAGAATAAGTTAACTTTTACACAAATTTTGACCCTACCCAAGGTACAAATGGTTTTGTTGTGTGTTGTGATACGTCTGGTGTGGGACTGGGTTGTGTTTTGATGTAGTATAACAAGGTTGTGAGCTATACTTCCAGGCAGCTTAAGGTTCTTGAGAGGAATTACCTGACTTATGATTTAGAGTTGGTGGCTACGGTCTTTGCCTTGAAAATCTGGTGCCATTATCTATGTGGGGTTTATGTGGATATTTATTTAGACCAAAATAGCTTGTAGTATGTCTTTATATAAGAGGAATTAAATCTCAGGTAGAGGCGGTGGCTTGAGTTTCTTAAGGATTATGAAATGAGTTTACACTACCATCCAAGTATAGCTAATGTTGTTGTTGCACTTAGTAGGTTATCTATGGGTAGCTTATCTCACATTGAGGAGGAGTAAATAGGGTTGGTGAAGGATATTCATAGGCTAGCGAACTTGGGGGTTCGTTTCTTGTTCTCTGAGAATACAGAAGTGGTTGTTTAGGAAGTGGTTAAATCATCTCTTGGGGCTGAGGTAAAGAAAAATAGGCTTTGGATCCCATACTTATGCATATTAAGGATGATGTGGGTCAGCAAAAGGTTATTACTTTTGAGGTTTGGGGTGATGGCATCTTGAGCTATCAAGGAAGAGTGTGTGTTCCTGATGTTGATGGGTTGCAGGAAAGGATTTTGACTGAGGCTCATGTGTCTAGATATACAGTTCATCTAGGTTCAACAAAAATGTATGATGACTTGAAGTATCTACTGGTGGAATAATATAAAGAGAGATATTGCAAACTTTATGGCTAAGTGTATGGTTTATCGACAAGTTAAGGTGGAATATTTGAGGCTCGTGGAATGTCTCAAGAGATAGAGTTTCCTATATAGAATTAAGAGATAATTAATATGGATTTTGTTATGGGTTTTTCGTGGTCTCAAAATTAGTATGATTCCATTTGCATCATTGTGGATAAATAATTGAGTCTGTTGATCAACACCCAAACTATACTTCCAACCGAAGATAAATCGGTTGCTTTCTAGTAAATACCTAACTCAGATTGAGGTTGAACCCATTGAAATATGTGGAATTATATCTCTCATTGCTAGAATCAACGTGCAATGCGGAAAGTAAATGAGGGGTTTGTAGTGGTAATATCAAACAAGTAACAAAACTCAACTTTGGTTGGAATCAATCGGAATTGAACATTAGGACTAAGGTCCCAGTCTCCCTGGATTCTTAACTCAGTAGGTTTATCGTACTTTATTGAACCAACCCGATATCTTACATAAACCATCTGATAAGTTATGTACCATCCACTATTTTGTGGAATCATTGACAGATTTCACGCTTTACCTTTTAAGTCTCAGGTGTTGCAATACTAACCCTTATCCTAGATCTCAGTTAACTATTACTTTTTGAGTCTCAAGTTATTAGATGATAGATAACCGTCTTAAGTAGATGATGTTGATTATCCTAGATTGATAATTAATCTTCAAATTACAATTTTGATTATCTTTTCCTAATATCTACTCCTCTTATGAAGTAAGTCGCGATATACTTGGTAGGATCTTAATGTTTACAATTGGTAAGACATCTATTCAACTAAAGATAATCCTAATACATACAAGAATATTAGTTCAGAACAACTTAGCACTTCCTCTACTTCATTAATCTGCCAAGGTTCACACAACCCTAGCTAAGGGCTTTAGCTACTCATTATTGTAAAACAATCAATGAAATTCTTAATTGAATACATTCAAACAATATCACAATAACCAATGAATAAAACCCAAAGTCTTTAAATGAATTATCAATCAAAATAAAAAACAACGTAATCCTAAGATTAAAATTGAATCCTGGAATCTAATATATGTTTGTAATCATATAGAGTGCGTAAACTAAAAAAAATGTCAAAAGGGTATATATAGGTTACAAGGAAACACTAGGAAATAACTCCCGAACAAAGAAGGAAAATCAAGGTTGGTGGCCATTTACTAGGCCATCTACGGGCCGTAGATGGCACCTACAGACCATAGGTGGTCCCACGTAGGTTCCTTGATCTTCAAACACTGTATAAACTCTCTGGACTTTTCTTTTCTGGAACCTACTCTATCACCTACAGACTGTAAGTAGAACCTACGGGCCATAGGTGCCCTTCATAACTAGCAGGGTCTTTTTTGGCACTTTTGAGTATTTAGATCTCAATTTCTGACATCTACTTAGGCACCTACGGATTGTAGTTAGCATATACAGGCCATATGTGCCTACTTCTATGGTCAATAACTTTAATTTTCACTCATTTCTTCCAGAATAGTCCCAAAACCTGATTTTCTGCAAAACATAACACAAAACACATCATATCTCATAAAAAATCTAAGTAACTTGCATAGTTTCATCATTTTAAGCATCAAAAGTTCTATGAATCCATAGTAAATCATCTGCTCACATCTTACCTGGGAGGACTAATTAATCAAGAGACTATTATGCTAAGTTATTTATTCAGGAGATAGTTAAGTTGCAAGGAGCATCAGTGTCTATTATTTCAAATTGAGGTACACAGTTTTCTTCTCATTTTTGGCATTTGTTGCAGAAAGGTTTTGGTACTTAGGTAAACCATAGCACCGCTTTCCATCCTCAAATGGATAGACAAGTGGAACAAACTATTAATACTTTAAGGATATGCGAAGGGCCATTGTGAATTATTTTAAATATAGTTGGGTTGACCATTTGGCTCTTATTGAGTTCGTGTATAATAAAAATTATCATTGTAGCATGCAAATGGCTCCTTTTGAGGTTCTTTATACTAGAAGGTGCAGGTCTTTTATTATGTGGTTTGAAATAGGGTAGACTAAGTTGTTTGGCCCTTATTTGGTTCAGCAAGCCATGGAGAAGGTGAAGGTGATTAGAGAAAGACTTAATACTTCTCAAAGTTGACAAAAGTCTTATGCGAATGTGAGGCGAACGAAGTTGGAGTTTGAAGTAAGTGATTAGGTATTCTTGAAGGTGTCTCCTATAAAAGGAGTCATGAGATTTGGGAATAAGGGAAAGCTCAGTCCTTTTTACGTTGGTCCATATCAGATTGTGAGAAGGATTGGGAATATTGTTTATAAGTTGGAATTGGCTATGAGTTTAGCATTAATTCATCCTGTTTCCATGTGTCTATGCTAAAAAGTGTTTGAGTGACCCTTTTTTGATAGTGCCTATTGATAATATTGGTATTACAGATTCATTATCTTATAAGGAAGTCTTAAATGACATATTTGATAGGAAAGTGCATAGATTAAGGACAAAGTACATGGCTTCAGTGAAGGTTCTATGGGGGAATCAAAAGGTAGAATAAGCTACACGGGAGGCTGAAGAAGATATGAAATCCAAGTACCCATTCTTGTTCCTCTTGTCACATTTCAAATTTGTCATTTGATCTTGATGTACTCTTGCTATTATCATGCTAAATATGTCGTAACTTCTCATTTGGGAATAAATGATCTAAAGGGGGGGGGGGGATAAAGTAAGACCTCATATATTTTAACCATTTTATTTTTGACCCTCCCACATGCGTAATGTTGATTTTTGTCTTGAATATGTTTAGGGATGTTAAAAGGATGTTTTGGGAAAGTTTTGAAATTTTAGAAGGGGTTCGGGGCCATTTTGGGACCCTGAGGTAGTAAGCCTCCATGATAGTGGCGTGCCACGAAGGATAACCTCTGCGATAAGGGCGTGGCATGGAGGTTACTATCTGTGATAGCAGCATGCCATGCTTTTATATATTTGCATCCAAGTTTTATTTTTTCCACTTGGGGTGAGGGGCTTTTTGTCTCTTTACCTCTTATACTACTTTATAGCATTAAAGTGACCCTTTTTCTTCAGTTTTCAAAGATCAAAACCATTTTTTTCTTCTTTAACTCAAAACCCAAGAAAGTTCAAGGGTTTGACAAGGAATTCACTATTCAATGTCCAAACTTCAAATTCTCTTCAAATTATTCTATATTTCAGGCATGTTGCTCATCCCCAACTTGTATTTTAATATTATGGAATTTATTTATTCAATATTCATATGTTTTAATTGATTGGTTTAAAATTTGGTTGAGGGTTTTTTATTATTATTACTTGAATTGCTTTTCCTATGATTTAATTGGATTATTCATGTCATAATTGATTGATTTGGAATTTATCTGTTGCATTGTTTTAATAGTTGGAATAGGAGATGTGGGTTTCCCTAAATTGATATAATTTTGGCCTGATAATTGCATTAACATCAACGCACGTTGTAAAATTGATTTTGAATATGGATAATTGTATGGTTTAACTTGTCTTTTGAACCCATTGCATTACATTAAAGGATAAATAGATAACAATGGATTTGGATGGCCTTGGAGGACATAGCTTGGAATTTAAATGGAACTTGGAAGTTACTTTGGTTACATGGATTGGTTTGGTATAATTGAATTGGCTTGCAAGCATATTGGTATGACGATACCATGTTTGTTAATGCCTTAATAAATGACTCCAGGGTTAATGGTTGGTTTATGTGCAACTATTTTACTTTGGGCTTAAAAAGAATTGTTTTGCTCACCATAAAGATGTAGTTTTCGGGGGGATTAACACTGAAAACCGCCTTTGCATCCATAGTGACTTTATTTATTCGAAGGGCTATAGCCTTTGTGACTTTATATTCTTTCCTCAATTTTTCTTTGATTCGTTCAGCTAACACGCACTAAGGCCTTTCCAGCAGAGGAGCTAGACCCATATAGCCACGGGTTCCTTTAGAATAGATCAAGCTACATAGTTTAGGTTAATACTTTAAACTCTCATGTTCATGGACCTTGTCCCTGCCCCGACATCCTATATATATGTATATGAATGTGGTGCATATGGTTTATGGCTGGATTTTTGGAATTACATTCTTTTATCCCTATCCCTGAGTTACATGTCAGTGCTCGCCCTACTAACCGTCCCTGGATGCTGCATTATTTTATGATTTAGGGTCTGAGGGCATTTCTTCTACTTCTATGTAGTGTTAGGTGGTGTGGTATGTTGGTTGAGTTGTTGTGAAAGGGTGAGCCTCCATCATTTGAAAGGCCCTATCATTTCCCTGGTTTTCTATTGTCTTATTACTTTTGGATTCTTTTGGTCATAGTCGGGGGCATGTCCTGACTTAGTTGGTATTTCTGGCTTTAGAGGCTTTTGTTGATAAGTGTTGGGTTGTTTGTTTGTTTTGACTCTAAAAAAATTCATTTGGTTTATCTATCATTATTATTACTATTTGGTTGGATTACGCTATTTATCTTTATTATGTTTTGGTGGTTAGGCTAAGGGGGTGGTCATCGACCCACGGTGGGCTTAAGATACCCATTATGGGGAGGCCCGAGTTTGAGTCGTTATAATAAGATTATAAACCTCAGTAGGAGATGTCGGCTTATCCCAATCACAAATAGCATTAATATTCGATGCGTCCATCTTAATCCTATCCTTGGACACCACTTGTCCTATGAAAGCTACAGACTCAAGCCAAAACTTGCACTTTGAGATTTCAATATAAAGTTGATGATCTCTCAAAGTGTGAAGCACATTCTTAAAATGTAGATTATGCTCCTCCCTACTCCTCAAATAGACAAGAATATCATTAACAAACATAATCATGATTGCATCCAAATAAGGCCTTAAACCATAGGTCATCAAGTCCAAGAATGCTAGTAGGGAATTGGTTAACCCAAACGACATCAGCAGGAACTTGTAATGGTTGTAATAAGTCCTCAAGGTAGTCTTAGGGATGTACTCAGCTATAGTCCTCAATTGATGGTAAGGAGACCTTAAATCAATCTTAGAAAAACACCACTGCACCCTAAGTTTGTCATATAAATCATCATTACACTACATAGGATACTTATTATTCATTTTTACCTTATTCAGTTGCCTATAGTCAAATACACATACACAGTCATTTCTAAAGACCCTAAGCTTCGATGATTTTATTTTTGACCTTCCCAATATCGGAAAGTTAATTTTTAAGTTGATTCATGATCACAGTTGTCGATAGAACATCTCAGGTGAGTTATAGATTTTTGGACGAGTGCAAGGGCATGGTTGGAGATGCAAAATAGTAGACCCCCTGGAATGGGCCCGCAGAGTTGGGCTTTGTTTGATGTTGGGGGTGCCCGTGGAAGAGCCCGCGATGCAGGGCTTAGACCGCCAGTCCAGAGCCCGCGACGTCCAACTCATCGCCCGCCCCTATTTTTCCATCTTTTGATTCCATTTTTTTCAATGGCAATTGGGTCTTTTTCCTTCACCCAATTGATCCATAACAGGTGATTAAGGATCCCAAAAGCATTATTTGTCATCTTTTGCTCTAAATCTACTCAAAAGAAAGTAATTCTCTCTCAAGAACAAACCCTAGATTCTTCAAAATTCAAGCTCAAGCTTCAAGAAACCACCAAGAACTTTAACTAATTCATCAATTAAGGTATGTGTGATGTTCATTCATGGGTAATTTTAAACCATAGTGTCCAAGAATCCATTTCAAGTTTAAATCCATAATTTTTACATGTTATTTTGAGTTATCTTCATGAAGTTGTTATGAATCTTGATTACAAATTATGTTTACCATGTGTTTTCATTGGAAATTGTCCTTGACATGTTTGAATGATGATGTTCGCATGTTAAATCCTAAATCCATGATTTTAGTATTTTAATTATGGTAGAATCACATATTTTAACTATTCTCATGCTTAAGCCTATGAATTTTATGTGTTTGATGAAATGCCTAAATGATTGGGTTTTGAATAATGACTACTTATTATGTTTTCGAAGCTTCAGTATGTTCCTATTATTATTGTTATTGAGTCCTAGGGATTATGAATACCCAAAATTTAGCTGTTTACCTACTTTTTAGTATCTACAAAATAATTTTAGTTATACCATGAGCAACATCAATAGTCAATAATATGGTCAGTTGTGAGTCAAATTAAGCTCAGTTCAGTCCAGTAATCAGTGTCTTTCAGTTGGGAGTAAAACTTAACACTGAGTGAATTTAGGAGGTGTATCTTCCCCATCAGTAGACATAAGGCACTTGTCTCCCCCGTCAGTAGGCATGAGATATTAGTATTAGTCCCTAGGTTCTATATCTATGACACTACCGTAGACTTTGTCGGGTCCCTCATTAGTTAGGTATAACACCTTTGTATTTTGGGATATCATATTAGTGGATCCACATAGCCAATATTAGTACCCGTGGTATGGTACTGACACCATTTCAACTTGGGTTACAGGTTAGACCTTGATAGTATATTGGGTCATATCGGTTATAGCTAGCTCCCACAGTCTCTGATCAGTATTCAGTATAGAGTTTTGTTTCAGGTTTGCTTGACCATAGCATATAGTTATCAATTATTCAGTATCTATATTTTAGTACTTCAGTGTACAGACTATATTAGAATCATGTTTTATGCTTGGTCATGCATTCTCAGATTTTTACAGCTTTTATGCATTCATACTCAGATACCTCTTGCTATTTTGTCAGTTATTATCTTATGCATATAACCTGTACATTTCAGCCTAACCTCATCTCATATACTAGTACGTTCAAAGTATTGACCACATACTCGTGTCTTGCGTTATGATGTCTTGTATCATAGGTTTGGATGCTCAGGTTCCCAATCATACTTAATCATTCCATTGCATCTATAATAGGAGCAGTCGTGAATCCTCATATATTGAGGACCATTTATGTTTTTCTCAATCTTTCAACTCAGTACTTAGTCAAAGTTAAGTGGGGGCTTATTCCATCAACTTCTCAGTCAGTTAGAGATTTTTCAGACAATTTCAGATAGTTAGTCTGGTTACCAATTGTTATTATTAGTCTTCTCAGTATTATTTTTAGATGCTTTCAGAACTATGAGTTTTAATTGCATGTTTCAGTATTTAAAACCTTATGGAATTTTCATTTAAATTCCGTGCATGTTACTTTGTTATCAATTTTATTCGTACTCACAACAGGTACCAGCCTATGGGTTAGCTTATGGTCTCTCAGGACCGTAAGCACTGTGTCGCATCCAGGGTGTATTTTTGGGGTGTTACAAATTTGGTATCAGATCCTAAGGTTTTTAAGTGTCCTAAGGAGTCTGAAAGTTGTGTTTGAGTAGAGTCTTATACATTGGTGTGAAGCGTGCAACACTTATGGACAAGAGGCTACAAGGCATTTTAGGAAAAATGTCCCTTCTTTTAGTGTTCATGTCATGTGAAAAAGCACGACCTATATTTAAACTCTCTTTCTAATTCAATCTTTCTTCCATTTACAGCACATGCCTCCCAGAAAGAATAATGAAAGAACAAATGGAAATTAGCCCGCATCTCTGCTTGTTCAAGAAGATCCCCTAAATAAGCATGTCTCTCATGTCAAGTTTAGAGCTGCATTCACTACTTTAGCCCATTCAGTAGAAGCTCAGAACAATTAGCCAACTGCTATCCCATCCAATCCAGTGTCTAATACTACCTCAGCCAGGATTTGGGATTTCACCCGAATGAATCCTCCTTTGTTTTTGGGATCCAAGTCTGATTAGGATCTGTAGGAGTTCCTTGACATGGTTCAAAAGGTAATAGATATGATGGGCGTGACTTCTAGTGAAAGTACAGAGTTGGATTCTTACTAGTGGTAGGATGTAGCTCACACTAGGTTTAAGAAGTGGAAAGAAGATAGAGGCGCAGATGCAGAGCTAATAGAATGGGAGGAGTTTGCTATAACCTTTTTAGATAGATTCTTCCCTTTTGAGTTGAGGGAAGCTAAGGTGATGGATTTCATTAATTTGAAGCAGGGTAGTATGAGTCTAAAGGAGTATTCTCTTAAGTTTACTTAGTTGGCAAGGTATGAACCTCATGTGATGTCTGATAAGAGGTCTAGGATGAGTAAGTTTGTCTTTGGTGTACCTAATAGTACGGTAAAGGAGTGTAGGACCAAGATGTTGATTAAGAAGATGGACTTGTCTCGGTTGATGGTCCATGCTCAGTACACTGAGGAACAGAAGTCTAAGGAGAGAGAAAGAGAGAATAAGAGGGCTAGGACACGTAGTTTCAACTTTGCTCAGCCGAGGTCAGAAGGTGGTAACCGTCCTTAATTTCATCTGAAATCTTCCTTCCTAATTCTGCACCCAGCTAGTGCTCCAGTGTCAAAGTTTTGAAATGGTAACCAGGATAGGGTGCCAAGCTCTAAGACTCAGGGTAGTGTAAATAGTTGTCAAACTAATCCACACTAGAAGTGTAGTAGAAATCATCAAGATATGTGTAGGGCTGGCAGTGATAAGTGTTTTTATGTGGCAAGCCAGGCCACAGGGTGAGAGAGTGTTCGACATGTATGTGGAAAGGTAGGAGAGACCTTCAATAGGGTCATGCTAACTCTTCAGTAGCACCAGCAAGTCACCCTACTCAGCAGGGCACCACTTCCTGTGCCATCAGTGGTCAGTTCCAAAACAGATTATATGCCCTCCAGACCCATCATGATTAGGAAAATTCTCCTTATATGGTTACGGGTACGTTACAAGTCTTTTATTTACATGTTTATGCTTTGTTAGATCTTGGGGCTTTACACTCTTTTGTAACCCCCTTATATAACTATTAATTTTAGAGTAAGTCTCGAAACCTTAGTATAACCCTTCTTAGTGTCTACCCCAGTAGGTGTCTCTATTGTAGCCAGGTAGGTATACAGGAATTGTTCCATCATAATATCCTAGAAATTTACTCCAGTTAATCTTGTGGAGTTAGAGATGACTGATTTTGATGTCATTCTCGGCATGGATTGGCTCTACTCATTTTATGCTTTAGTTGATTGTAGAAACAGATTCATTTAATTTTAGTTTCTAGAAAAACCAGTTATTGAATGGAAAAGTAGTACTTCAGTGCTTAAAGGCCAGCTTGTTTCGTACCTTAGAGTGAGAAAAATGATATCCAAGGGGTGTGTTTACCATCTTGTTTGGGTTAAAGACTCTAATTCTGAGACTCCCAATCTCGAGTCGATTTCAGTAGTGAGGGAATTTCTAGATATGTTCCCTGAAGATCTTCTTGGAGTTTGTTTCGAAAGGGAAATTGACTTCAGATATAGACTTTCTTCCAGATACCTAGCCTATCTCTATTCCACCCTATAGAATGGCTCCAACTGAGATTAGGGAGTTGAAAAAAAAGCTAAAATATCTCCTAGACAAGGGATTCATCAGACCTAGTGTTTCCCCATGGGGTGCTCCAGTCTTTTTCGTACGAAAGAAAGATGGTTCTCTAAGAGTGTGCATCGATTACCGTCAGCTGAACAAAGTCACGATCAAGAATAAATATCCACTCCCTAGAATTGATAACTTGTTCGACCAACTTTAGGGTGCTCTTTATTTCTCTAAGATAGACCTTAGGTCCCGCTATCATTAGCTTAGAGTCAGAGAATATGACATTTCAAAAATGGCTTTCAGAACTTGTTATGGTCACTTTGAGTTTTTAGTTATGTCCTTCATAATAATAAATTCTCTAGCAACTCTTATGGACTTGATGAACCGAGTGTTCAAACAGTACTTTGATATGTTCATCATAGTCTTCATTGATGATATTCTAGTCTATTCTCGTAGTGAAAATGATTATGCAGACCACCTTAAAATTATATTACAGACTCTTAGAGCCCATCAGTTGTTCCCTAAATTCAGTAAGTGATTTTGGCTAAGATCAGTAGCTTTCCTTGGCCATATTCTTTCTAATGGAGGCATTAGAGTTGATCCTCAAAAGACCGAAACAGTGAGAAACTAGCCCTGACCCATCTCTCTATCATATATCAGGAGTTTCTTGGGTTTGGCTGGCTATTGCTGATGATTTTTTGAAGTGTTTTCATCTATTACGTCTCCCATATCCAGATTGACCCAGAAGAAAGTCAAGTTTTAGTGGTCTGATTCTTATGAGAAGAGTTTTCAGGAGTTGAAGACTCGACTCACCTCAACCCCAGTTTTGGCCTAGTCAGATGGTTAATATAGGTTTGTTGTTTACTATGATGCTTCCTGAGTTGTCTTGGGTTGTGCTTTGATGCAGAGAAGTAAGGTCATAGACTATGCCTGTAGACAACTTAAACCTCATGAAAAAAATTATCCTACCAATGATCTTGAGTTGGTCGCTGTGTTGTTTGCCTTATTAGAGGTATTATTTGTATAGGGTTTATGTTGATGTGTTCATAGATCACAAAAGTTTACAGTATATGTTTTCACAAAAAGAATTGAATCTTTATCAGAGAAGTTAGTTGGAATTATCAAAAGATTATGATATGAGCGTGTTGTATCATTTGGACAAGGCTAGTGTAGTGGAAGATGCTCTTAGTAGGTTATCTATAGGTAGTTTTACTCATGTTGAGAATGATAAGAAGAAGTTAGTTCAGGAGGTTCATCAGTTAGCTAGGTTAGGTGTTCATTTGGGTAATTCAGCTGAAGGTAGTGTATGGGTTCAGAATAGTTCAGAATCTTCTTTGATTACTGAAGTGAAAGAAAAGCAAGATAGAGATCCCAGTCTAGTTGAGTTAGAGGAGTCAGTCAGAGATCAAAAAGTAGAGGTTTTGTCCCAAGGGAAAGATGGTATGTTGCATTTTCAGGGTAGGCTATGTGTACCATGTGTAGACGGGTTGAGACAGCGAATCTTTGCAAAAGTGCATGGTGCGCAATACTCTATTCACCCAGGAGCTACTAACATGTACCTTGACTTGTGAGAAATCTAATGATTGAGTGGTATGAAGAGGGATGTTGCAGAGTTTATAGCTAAGTGATCAAACTATCAGCGGGTTAAGGTTGAGCACTAGAGGCCTAGTGGTACATTGTAGGAGTTTAGTATTCCCACTTGGAAGTGGGAAGAGGTGAACATAGATTTTATGCTAGGGTTTCATTGTTCACATCGTCAGTATGACTCGATTTGGGTTATTGTAGACAGAATGACCAAATTAGCCCATTTCTTGCCAGTTCATACTTCCAATACAGCCAAGGACTATGCCAAGCTCTAAATTAGAGAGTTGATTAGGTTGCATAGAGTTCCATCGTCTATCATTTCAAATAGAGGTATTCAGTTTACCTCTCACTATTGAAAGGCTTTTCAGAAGGGTCTCGGTACCCAAGTTTATCTCAGTGCTGCTTTTTACCCTCAGATAGATGGTCAAGCAAAGAGGACCATTCAGACCCTAGAGGACATGTTAAGATCTTGTTTTATCGACTTTAAGGGTAGTTGGGATGATCACTTGCCTTTGATTAAGTTTTCATACAATAACAGTTATCAATCTTGTATTCAGATGGCTCTGATTGAGGCTCTCTATGGGAGGAGATGTAGATCTCCTATGGTTGGTTTAAAGACAGTGAGTCTTCTTTAGTAGGGCAAGATTTGGTATTTGATGTAATAGAGAAGGTTTAGTTGATCTGGGAAAGGCTTAAGACAACCAAAAGCCGTTATAAATCCTATGCAGTTGTATGTAAGAAAGATCTTGAGTTTGCAGTTGGCGATTTGGTGTATTTGAAAATATCTCCTATGAAGGTGGTGAAGAGATTTGGCAAAAAGAGGAAACTTAGTCCCAGATATGTTGGCCCTTACAGGATCTTGAGTTGTTATGGGAAGGTAGCGTATGAGCTTGCGTTGCCTACAGATTTGGCATTAGTACATCGAGTGTTCCATGTTTCCCTGTTGAAGAAGTATGTTGGTGACCCAACAGTAGTTGTTCCTTGAGAAAGTTCAGATGTACAAGATATCCTTTCTTAAGAAGAAATCCCAGTTGAGATCCTTGATCATCAGATTCATAGGCTAAGGAACAAAGAAGTTCCCTTGGTTAAAGTCCTTTGGTGGAATCAGTCTGTTGAGCCACTTGGGAAGCAAAAGCAGATATGCAAACCAAGTACCTTCATCTTTTCTCCACAAACTCAGACTTATCTTACAATAACAGTTCTCCTAGATTTTCTCTTTTTGATTCCCATTTCCAGCCATGGAATCATCTTTATGTCATCATATGTATTCACGAATCTGATCAGTCATTCACCATGTTTTAGCTTCAGTCATGTGATCATGTTTTTAGTTATGCATATTCAATATGTAACCTTAGTTCCTCAGTATTCTCAGCTTAAACATTCTCGTTCGAGGACGAATCTTCCAAAAGGGGAGATATTAAAAGACCCGATAAGATCCTAGATAAATTCAGCTCACCATTGTATGTAAAAGGGGTCCAAGAGTTAGAAAATTTCACTAAGTATTAGGACTTAGTCATTTCTAATGCCCCAAAACTTTGATGATTTTATTTTTAACCTTCCCGATTTTAAAAATTTAATTCTTAAGTTAATTCATGGTTGGGGTAGTCGATAGAACATCTCGGGTGAGTTTCAAAATTTTTGGACGAGCATAAGGGCATGTTTGGAGATGCAAAATAGTAGACCCCCAGAATAGTCCCACGGCGCAGGGGTTGGTCTGCTTCTGGGGGTGCCTACGGTAGAGCCCGCGGTGCAAGGCTTAGACCACTGGTCTAGATCCTGCGGCTCCCAGCTCATCGCCCGTCCCTATTTTTCAAGCTTTTGATTCAATTTTTCAAGGGTAATTGGGTCTTTTTGCTTCACCCAATTGATCTATAACAAGTGATTAAGGGTCCTAAAAGAATTATTTGTCATCTCATACTCAAAATCTACAAAAAATAATTCTCTCTCAAGAACAAACCCCAACCTCTTCAAAATTCAAGCTCGAACTTCAAGAAACCACCAAGAACATTTACTAATTCATCAATTAAGGTATGTGTGATGTTCATTCATGGGTCCTTTTCACCCATGGAGTCCAAGAATCCATTTTCAAGTTTAAAGCCATGATTTTTACATGTTATTTTAAGTTATCTTCATGAAGTTATTATGAATCTTGATTACAAATTATGTTTACCATGTGTTTTCATTGGAAATTGTCTTTAACACGTTTGAATGATGATGTTCGACTATTAAATCTTAAATCCATGATTTTAGTATTTCAATTATGTTAGAATAACATGTGTTAACTATTCTCATGCTTAATCCTATGAATTTCAAGTGTTTGATGAAATGCCTGAATGATTGGGTTTTGAACAATGACTACTTATTATGTTTTTGAAGCTTCAACATGTTCCTATTGTTATTGTTATTGAGTCTTGGGGGTTATGAATACCCGAAATTTAGCTGTTTACCTAGTTTTTTGTATCTACAGAATGATTTCAGTTATACCATGAGCAACATCATTCAGTCAGTAATATGGTCAGTAGTGAGTCCAATTAAGCTCAGTTCAGTCCAGTAATCAGTGTCTTTCAATTGGGAGTAAAACATTGCACCGAGTGAGTGTAGAGATGGAGTCTCCCCCGTCAATAAACATGAGGACTTCTCTCCCTCATCTGTAGGCATGAGACGTTAGTAGCAGTCCCTAGATTCCAGACCTATGGTGCCACCATAGACTTTAAGGGATCCCTCATCAGTTAAGCATGACACCCTCGTCCTTCGGGATATCAGATTAGTGGATCCACACAGCCAATATTAGTACCTATGGCATGGTACTAACACCCTTCTAATTGGCGTTATAGGTTAGACCCTTATAGTACATTAGGGTATGTCGGTTATAGCTAGCTCCCACAGTCATAGTTCAGTATTCAGTACAGAGTTCAGTTTAAGGTTTGCTTGACCAAAGCATACAGTTATCAATTATCCAGTATCTGTATTTCAGTACTTCAGTTTACAGACTATATCAGAATCATGTTTTATGCTTGGTCATGTATTCTCAAATTTTTACAGCTTTTATGCATTCATACTCAGTTACCTCATGTTATTTAGTCAGTTATTATCTCATGCATATAACCCGTATATTTCAGCCTAACCTCATATCATATACCAGTATATTCAAAGTACTGACCATATACTTGTTTCTTGTGCTATGATTTTTTGTATCATAGGTTCAAACTCTCAAGTTCCCCACCATACTTATTCATTCTAGAGAATCAACAATAGGAGCAGTGGTGAGTCCTCATATATCGAGGACCATTTATGTGTATCTAGTCTTTTAGCACAATAGTCAGTCGGAGTCAGTTGAGGGCTTATCCCATCAATTCCTCAGTCAGTTAGAGGCTTTTAAGACTATTTCAGACAGTTAGTCAGGTTACCAGTTGTTATTATTAGTCTTTTCAGTATTGTTTTCAGACGCTTTCAGAACTATGATTTTTCAACGCATATTTCAATATTTAAAACCTTATGGCGTTTTCAGTTAAATTTCGCATATGTTACTTTGTTATCTATTTTATTCAGTGCTCACAACAGGTATCAGCTCATGGGTTAGCTTGTGGTCTCTCGGGACTATAAGCACCATGTGGCGTCTAGGGTGTATTTCCGAGGCATTACAAGCTTTATGGGTTTGATTCCCCCTGCTGAAAGGGCCATAGTACAAGTTAGCCGCACGACCGGAGAAAAGAACCTAAGATGAATAGTACATCTCCCAAAATATAAAGTGTGACATCATGCACACGGTCACCATGACCAAACCTCACATCAGCAAACATGAGTTTCCAGTATTGGTCCCTTCGGGACCTTCACCTTCCACGGCATTGCTACACACACTCCTTTAAGCCCATATTAAAACCATTTTGCACATTCCAACCATTTACCAAGGAGTTTTTATTAGGCATTAACCATTGGTATCATCATACCAAAACTAGAACTTTCAAGTCTATCCATTTATGCAATACCAAAGCCATTAAACCCAGTTGACTCAAAAGTCCCCAATAAGACCAAGACTACGGCCACCAAGGCCTTTCCAAACCATTTAAAACCAACCAAACCAATTTAAGTTCCATTTTCTTTTATGCAATGCAAGGATTTCAAGAATAGTCAAACTATGTGACAAAATCATCCACATTGGCATTTTAACAAATGGGTTGAGGGAACATAAGTTTAAAAACCTTAACAAAGTAATTTGGGGAATCAATAATACCCAAAAATTCAATAACCATTACCATGCATCTCACAATGTTCAAAATCATATTAAAACAAATAAAAACCATAATTAATCTATGAGAAACATTAATCAACCATGAACATCTAAAACCCCCAACCATTATATCAAAACCATAAAAATAGCATGAAAACTAAACATTAAAACACATGTTCTTTGTAACACAAAAATGAGGAAGGAGTAACATGCCTTAGACACCAAGAAAGACAAAGAGAATCACTCTTGGAAGCCCCCAATTGATTATCTTAATGAAACCCTACCCCTTTGCTTGAGAGGGAGTTTGAGAGAGATTTTAAGAGTGTTTGATTAAGAATAATATGTTAATGAAGTTCGAAGAGGTGGTTTATGTCATGGTATCAAAAAGGAGTTACAAAAGAGAAATGTCCAAAGTACCCCTAATTTAAAAGTGTAAAATTCCTGGAGGTGGTTATAAGTCGACTACTTGACTCATGACCTCAACATACGACTCATTCCATCGATTCATCACAAAAATAGTGAGTTGGACTCCAAACACTATCCACTATATGACTCCCTAATCCCACCCGTGATCAGATCATACAACTCGTATGGTCCAGTCGCACTCAAGATGGAATCCAAAGGGATTGACACTGGACAACATATGATTTGTTAGAATTAATCATAACCTATCCTCATGGCTCTTCATAAGACACTCGTACTTAGAGACAAGTTATGTCATTAAGTTTCTAATTAAGTGAAGGATCACCCAAATGACCCATCACCACACCTAATGACCCATACCACCAGACCGTAACCACAACAGAAACCCAACCACCATTACTGGACACCTTACAAGTTGGGTCACCTAACCCGTACCCCATCATACAACTAGTATGATGAGTTATTAAAGAATAGTGAGCTCAAAAATTTTCAAGGTCCAAAACCCAGGGTGTTTCAGAATTTTATTAGTAGATTGCCCCACACTTCCTTCAGTTCTGATGGTATTTGGGTTGTTGTTTCTCAATTGACCAATTTGGTGCATTTTATTCCTATTAAATGTCCTTTAGTGCACGAGAGGCTATCCCATATCTATGTCTGTGAGATAATCTATTTGCATGGAATGTTTATTGATAACGCTAAACTTACACGTCAATTTGAGTACAAGGTGGTCGTCGTCAGTATATTTACCCAACATTGGAGCCGGGGTCGAATCTACGAGGGACAACGTGAGTGGCGATGAAATTAATTTGAAATGATAGTTACAATTTAAATTCAAACAAATGGTACAAAAATATAAAATGACGGAGGTAAGTTCCTACACAAATGTTTCTTTTTAGGATTTTCTAGTATAAATTTAGGGCTATGAACAATTAGTGTATTAACAACTATGCAAGGATCTTGGGATTATGTATTACTAAGGGAGTGACATGTGGGAGTTAGTCACCAACATCGATTTAGTAAGTCAATTATGGGAAGGATTGGTTATAGATTTTGATGCAAGTCTTTCAACAAAACACCAAACTTTCATCCATTGAGCCTTTCGAATACCTAATGGATGTGTTCAACAATTAGCAACCACAACCTCAATCACGACATTCCTATTTCTAAGAAGACATCCAAGGCATAGTCAACCTCACTTTCACCCTTATTTCTAAGATAGTGAGAAGTTAGCCAACAACACACATAATTGTCTATCATTGCTTTGGTCTCTATATCCTTCTTTCGAGGATGATATAGATCCCTAAACTTCACCAAAATCCCTTTTTTCAAAGATAGCCTTAGGTTTTCTAGAGCTTGGACCTTTCACCCATCAAGCCCATATAGGCATTTGTAGTTTTCACCCATCAAATCCCAACCAAACTACCATAGCAATAATAGAACCCATAAACAAGAATTACCAAATAGATGCTAAAATCACAACCCACACACACTTTAATCCCTATTCACATATAACCCCAAGAGGGAGGTTTAGCTACATGTAAGATAAATAAGCATAGATATACCCATAGTCTCCATTGAATTAATTTGTGGTGGATCTAAGCGAATGTTACTTCAAACTTGGCTCCTCTACAATATCACCAATGGAAGTGAGAAAATCTTTCACTTGGAAAGTCTCCAATGTATTGTTCACCCAAAATTTATACAATATTTTTTTCTCCAAAAATGGAGGCTATAGAGTCTTAAGATAAACCTAGAAAATTTTTTATAAGAAGGAATGTGATGGAATAAATGATACATCCCATTAGGGTTTGAGTCTTTTTGTTTAAATTGGGATCAACACGTGCAATTATAGTTTTTCCCTTGGGCTGAGTCTGGCTGTGATTGTGGCTACGCGATCGTAATTGACTTCCTTTAGTCATAATTGATTGACCATCTTGATTGACCACAACCGCTGCCCATGGACTACAACTGCGGTAACTGAGGCTACTTTACTGCAGGTCTTCAGCTATACTTTTTCTGCTCTCTTTTGATCATTTAAAGCATCAATCTACTATCTTTGTCTTTTCAACTCCTATACCTGCAACGAGTGGATATTAGTGCATTAAATCATAATTATGACTCATTTACTCATTTGATACAAGGTAATGTGCACGAAAAATGAGTAGTAAAATCACCACTCATCAACACCCCCAACTTAAGACCTTGCGTGTCCTTAAGCAACACTACTTCTGTACCATGAGCCACAATCATTTATACTCTTATTTTATGCCTTAAATTCCATACCAACCTTGACTTGAGTCATAACCACAAGTAGCTCATCGTACTTATGCAAGGCTAATTTATCAACACCCCTTATTATAAAATTGAATAATTCAGGCTGTATTAGACTTTAAGGAGCAATTAAACAATAAAAGTCAATACTCTAGAAGTGGCTCACCGTTTGACTAAAACTAAACCATACTCCACTTGCCTCATTATCTGGTAGGTGACAAAAATCACTCACCTCAACTTGTGTTTATGCCCATTTCACAAGAAAGAAAAGTTTCACACACCAAACTACCGAACAAGTAGCAAGGAATTTTATGTGCAAAATTCTCCCCTCACAAAATAAATCTCAATGCAACAAGCATCGTGCCATAGGCTTGCCCCTATTTTCAATCACCACTACAAAGAAGGTAAATGGTAATAGATCTCAAAGGACTTTCTAAGCTTGTAACGTAGGTTCGGGTTAGGGTAGGATATCATTTAGGGAACTAGGTTACACCCTACCTTGAACATCTATATCACACTTTTACAAAACTCCTCCACTTGACTAAGGGATATTCTACTTTGTTTTCTCTCTTTTCTTATGCCTACTTTTTGCTTTCTTTGTTCACCACTTTTATTTCATTTCATTTTCTTGTAATTTTCATGCAAAACTTTCCTTTATTGGACTTCTTCCTATTTTATTCTTTTGCTATTAAAGCTCAGGCACACTAGGCATTTCACTTACTACTTCAAACTTACTTCCATTAATCTTTACCAACCCTAACTTAGGCTTTTAGCCTCATATTATATTTTTGAGTTCAAGGAGGGTATGGTTCAAAAGAAGGATAAAAAAGGCTCACGACTTGTAATGACTTTGATAAATAAAGGTTTAATGGCTCAAAGTAGGTACTAGGGATTAGAATCATGCATGGGTAGGATTTTTAGGCTAGAGTGGGTTCAAAAATCACAAATATAGCATAAGATCATTTCTCCAACCATATACAATCAAACTTAGTTTTGAAAGACTAATAGGGCAAGTTCTAGATAACACAAGAATGCAAGAAATGAATTCAATATTCTCATCATACATGGCATGTAAAATTTGTTAAGGGAGCTCAAATGTCCCTCCCGATGGAAGCAGTCATGGAGTGTCTATTTATTATCTACAATTCAAAATCTATGAAGCCACAAAAATAGAAAGGGATTTGTTACAGCATTGCTCACATCCATGCCCTTGATTTTTCAAAAATTTTGGATGGAGGGGATTTCTTGATTTGCCATAGCACCATGCAAAAATTTCTAACATATGGCGAAGGCTACAACCAAAGCCTTAGTCTCACATCTTGGCTCAATCATAGGCAAGCTAACTATATGGCAACTCAAACTTCACCAATGGTGTCTAAAGTGATCCCAATTTACAAAACAAAATGCTACAGGTACTCAAACTTTCCTTGTATTTTCTGATATTTATGCTATGGGTACTCAGAATTCCCCTACATTTATGCCTCAAACCTAAATATAGTGCTTTATCTTTAAGACTGTAATCACTCAATGCGTCATCGAGCAAAGCTAGTCAAGTATTAACAAGATAAAAAAGTAAATCCAAATAATACTAAAAATAAGAGGGAAGCATGATAATCCATAAAACAAATAATATCCAAAGCATCATACAAAAATAATAATGTTAATAAAATAGTGTCTAGCATTAGGTCATCAAAACACCATGATTCAAGGTGGAAACCCCCAACTAGATAAAATACAGTGACCCCACTGCATGCACACTAAAGTAAGGGTAAGAAGTTTCTTCCTAAATCTTCCTTAAGAGTTGCTCTCCCTATCTGACTCTATGCTGGCACCACCAGTCTCGTCAACTGACTAATTAGCAGGGGCCTTATTTTCACTATCTAGCTTTGAAGAAGGCAATTTCTCATTTGGCTTGAGAACCTTAAAGATGTGTTTTACTCCCTTCCACAGCTTCTTAAAGAACTTGTATCTCTTATTATCTCTTTGTACCATCTTCTTATATGATTTCTTAAGGTCCCTGTGTGTTTCTGCTAAGGCTGAGTACGCTCTCTCTAGGCTGGCAATAGTGGCTCTCTATTTTTATTGCTCTTTAATGTACTTCTCATAGTCAGACGGTGTTACATATGAATGACAGGCTATAGAGAGCTCTCCCAGACCCTAAGGTAATTAGGACATTAACTCTCTGACCACCCTCATTTGATCTAAAAGATCATCGAGGGGATATATTGATAAGGGTTCGCATGCTGTTGGGTCCTGTTGGGCTGCTTTGTTAGAATCTATCTTTCTTTTCTTGCTCTGTCCTAGGGTACCCTTACCTCTGAATTTGGGTGGATATATGATGGATCTTAGGCACACTCAAATATCTGTAGAATACTACTCCACTTCTGTTCTCTCACAAAGTTCAGTAATAAGAGAAAGAAAAAGTAGGTGTGTACCTTCATGGGTCTGGTGAAACCTCCATTCTGATAAGATAATCTCTCCCATATTAAGAGGGATGCCAAACAAGATACAAGCCACCATTCAATCTCTCAAGTCCATGACGTTGGTCATATGGGTACAAGGTGATACTCGACTGCATATGATATTTAACCGAAGTCTGGCCTTTGCTTTGAAGTCCTTTATTAAAATGTCTTTCTTGGTGATGGACCAAGGAACTTCTTTACCAAGGCATAAAATATTGTCTATCTAAGACCCAGGCTCACATGCCCTTGCATGAAACTTCCTCATGTCGATATTTGGGAGCCCATACACTGCATTTACCTGCTCTGCTCCAAATTTTACCTATTTACCTCTAATTATCATCACAGGGTTTGTGATAGAGACCATGCTAAGGTTTTTATGGAACTCATACACCCATATCTCATTAGCCTCATAGGGTGCTAGGGAAAAGCATATTCATCCGATCGCAGTGAGTCTGGCATGGAATTCTGGGAGCTTCTCTTCCATTTTGTCTAGGTTGATGCCACTTTCAAGGAGTATCTTAGTCCTATTAAAATCATCATAATAGAGTTAGCGGCATTGTGCGTTCATGAATCTGGTGTCATTGAAATATTCCATCTTTGGGGGAGATGATCTGTGAGTAATGTAACTCAGACCAATATTAGTTTTCTCATACTAAACACATGCTAGATCAAACAGATAAGCTTATGTGGTAGTGCCATGAGGATTTCAGGGGAAGAAAAAGGATATGTAGAAATGTTCAAAGTCTACCATAACCTTCCTTCAGGTATGGTGATCACAGAGTGATAACCACGATCTCGATTTAATGATTGCTGTCATTAGGTCCGCATCGTGATACCTGAGACTAGGTTTTGACAGACTCTGTGTAATATCTCAAACACAGTTTCACCATAAAATTTTGCTTTAAGAAAGAAGGATAAGGCTATAAATAATGAATTATAAGACTAGAGTGTATGATCCCAGCCCCATACTTAAATAATTTAAACATGGAATTTGTAGAGTCTTTCATGCTCACACATGGTATGCACTTCCACTTATGTGGTTTAAAACTTAATTCCTGGGTACTCAAGACTTTCCCACATAGTGTGTACACTATCTATAGTAGTAAACCACATAGCAATAAAAATTTAGCATGAATGTGATAAAACAAACTTTAGTTCATGGTTTATATACACATTACAAGACCAAATCATGCATTCTCATTCAAATAAAAAAAGTTTAGACAACTTACCACATTAGTAGATTCTATTGAAATAAGATGACCTTTGGCTATGCACTGTAGGGCCTAAAAGAGAAGAAAATTTTGAGAGAAAGTGAAGAAGGGACGGGTGAATAGTGAGTAGTTGGATGGTCATTTAAACTAATTTAACTGCAATTGCAATCTTAGTCATGCCGTCGTGGTCATGTGTGCATAGCAATCGCGATGACACGGGCCATGGTTGTGGTAATTGAGACCATAAATCTGATCCCCTGCTTTTCTTATTCAGTCCCAAAATGCCAAATTCACACTTTTCTTCAAATTCGATCAAAATTTTAATGAGCACCACCATCTCAAGGATTATGCATGCAAAAATAAAACAAAAATTTATTCTACCATGCATAATTAAAAGGATATGTGACACTTTTCATGGCATGATCGGTTGCCTCTCATCAAGCGCTTAGTTTAAAGTCTTAGCAAGACGCCCCTTCCATTTCCTTTTGTTCTTTAACTTAGAAGATTTGGATATCCGTCCCAATTTTAGCTCAATATGTACTGATCGGCAAAGGGACAAAAGATTCAGATCTTCCAAGAAGAGGCTTGGAAGAGGTGATCAATGGCAAGCAAGTTTCAGTCTCGCCATTTCAGCGATTTTAACCTTTTATCCATCTTCGCATCGAAATTTTGTTGTAGCTTCTGGGTAAAATTTAGCACATAAATAGGCCATTCCTTGGACTTTGTAAATTAAGCATCTTGGCCTTTGATGGGTGGAGTTCAAAGTTCTCCCTTGGAACGTCAAACTCCAAAATACAAGAGTCGTACTCCACCTCCCGACAATCCTCCAATTGTTTAAAGGCATGGCTATTTGTCACATTCTCTAAACATAATGTTAAAAGGTGGGATGAATGAGGTTCAATACTAAATTTTGGGTTAATCTCCTCCGGAGCACCTCCACCCTGAAATAAACTAGAGTCATTATAAGAGGTGTTAATTCACCTCTTAGCTCTAGTGCCATTTCCTTTATTTGGGCTTTTTCTCCTTCACATGAGTTTGATGGTTGGGAAGAAATTGAGGAGTATTCACTACCAAGCTCTTTATCATATCTTGGTTTCTCTTCTTAAAAACACTCCTTTTGAGTATTGGGAAAGGTAGTAATAGTTTCAAGCCTTTCTTTTTTGTCCAATAGCTCTTTATTGATACTTTTCCATTCTTTGTACATGTATTCCATATTCTTCCCCATTGAATCTACAAGATCCAAGATGGATAGCTACTGGACTCGGTGTATTGTTCTTCCTATTTCTTGGCATATGACCTAATAAAATCATAGGAAGAACTAGAAATTTAATTAGGATAATAGGGGGAGGGGGTGTTTGGACACTCATCCCAATGTCTTTGTAGACGGCCACACATGGGGAAACCATACTCCCAATCGGGATGGATATGGTAAAATATCTCCCTATGGAGCATACTTACAATCTCTCCTAAAGTGCGGTCTATAACAATACCAACATGGGGGTCACGATATGACTTCCAATCAATAAACTCATATTTGTTAGAAGAAGCCATCAAGAAAAGTAAAAATAAAATAAAATCTACCTACAAAGAAAAATCACAAACAAATATTTAAAAGCTTGAATTCAAGCAGGTAACTAAGATTTCAAACAACCTTAATATGTCAAATTGTTCCCCGACAATGATGCCATTTTTTATAACAATCAACTTATATGTCAATTTGAGTGCAAGGCGGCCATCGTCAATATATTTACCGAACTTTAGAGTCAGGGTCAAATCCTCGAGGAACAATGTAAGTGGTGATCAAAATAATTTGAAACGATAGTTACAAGTCAAATTCAAACAAATGGTACAAAAATATAAAATGGGGAAGGTGAGTTCCTACACTAATATTTCTTTTTTGGGATTTTATAGTATAAATTTAGAGCTACAAATAATCAGAGTTTTAACAACTATGCACGGATCTTGGGATTATGCATTACTAAGGGAGTGACATGTGGGAGTTAGTTATAAACATTGATTTAGTAAGTCAAATATGGGTAGGTTTGGTTATAGATTTTGATGTTAGTCTTTCAACAAAATACCAAAATTTCACCCATGATCCTTTTGAATACCTAATAGATGTTTTCAACACTTATCAACCACAACCTCAATCAAGGCATCCCTATTTCTTGGATGACACCCAAGGCATAGTCAACCTCACTTTCACCCTTATTTCTAAGATAGTGAGAATTTAACCAACTACATACATAATTGTCTATCATTGCTTTGGTCTCTAGATCACTCTTTCAAGGATGATATAGATTCCTAAACTTCACCTAAAACCCTTCTTTCGAAGAAAGCCTTAGGTTTTTTTAGAGCTTGGATCTTTCACCCATCAATCCTACGTTGGCATTTTGAGTTTTCACCCATCTAAACTCAACCAAACTAGCATAGTAATAATAAACCCATAAATAAGAATTATAAAATAGATGCTTACAATCACAACCCACATACACTTTAATCCCTATTCACACATAATCCTAAGAGGGAGATTTAGCTACACATAAGATAAATAAGCATAGTAATACCCATAATCTCCATTGAATTAATTTCTGGTGGATCTAAGAGAATGTTACTTCAAACTTGGATCCTCCACAATATCAACTATGGAAGTTAGCAAATCTTCCACTTGGAAAGTCTCTAATGTATTCTTCTCCCAAAATTTATAAAATATTTTCTTCTCCAAAATGGAGGCTACAAAGTCTCAAGATAAACCTAAAAAAATTTTGGGAAGAAGGAATGTGATTGAATGAATGACATATCCCATTAGGGTTTGAGTTTTTTTGTTCAAATTGGGATCAGCACGTGCAATTATAGTTTTGCCTTTAGGCTGAACATCTTCGCCAAGATGCGATCATATAAGTCTGGCTGCGATCGCGGCTGTGCAACCGCAATTGACTTCTGCAGTCGCAATTGATTGAACATCTTGATTGACCATGACCGCGACCCATGGACTACGACCGTGGCACATGGACCGCGACCACGGTAACTGAGGCTAGTTCACTGTAGTCTTCAGCTGCACTTTTTCTACTTTCTTTTGATCATTTCAAGCTCCAATCCATATCTCTTTGTCTTTTCAACTCCTATACCTGCAACGAGTGGATATTAGTTTATTAAATAACAATTATGACTCATTTACTCATTTGAGACAAGGTAATGTGCATGAAAAATGAGTGTGAATGAGTGGTAAAATCACCAATCATCACCTATACCTATTATTTTATATCAGGGCTTAGTGTTCACTTCTAGCTTCTAGAGAGAATTTCATGAGGTGTTGGGTACTTAGGTGGCTCATAGAATAGCCTTCCTCCCTTAGACAAAAGAGTAGTCAGAGAAAACTATTCAGGTTCTTAAGGATATGCTCCAAGACTATATTTTGGATTTTGGAGATAAGTAGGAGCAGCACTTAACTTTGCCAGAGTTCATGTATAATGATAGCTACCATTAGAGTATTTAGATAGAACCATTTAAGGCCTATATGGTCAACATTTTGTTCTCTAATTTGGATGGTTTGAGTCCTCTGAGATTACACCCTGAGGTACTTACTTGCTTAAGAGTCATTAGATGGGGTCAGGGTAATACAGGATAGGCTGAGGGAAGCTCAAAGTAGGAAGAATACTGATGCAGATCATAGACTTCTTCCTTAAGATATGATGATATATTCTCAATAATTCTTATATGTTTAGATAGGACTTGGTTCAGTTTGATGAGCGATTAATATTCATAGAGGAGTCGATGCTTATACTATCTAGTGATGTTAGGGGGTTATACTGTTGAGAGATTCCAGTGGTTAAAATTTAGTGTAGACACCACCCAATAGAGGAGGATACTAAGGAGATCAAGAGCGAGATATAGGCCTACTATCCTCACCTGTCCAAGCCTTCAGGTATATCCTAACCCTTAACTTTTGCGAACAAAAGTTCTTTTAGTAGTGGATATTGTAATGACCCTCCAGGTCATTTTCTATATTTCTATGTATTTTTGTGATTTAGAGAATTTCTATAGCTTCCCCAAGTCATTTATGACTTACTGAAGCGGACAGTAAATGACTTGCTGGAGCTAACAGTTCAGTTATCGAGAAATTCATTTGATTTTTTAAGCTAATTTTCCTATTTAGAAGTCTTCACTAGTAAGAACTAGATATCATGCAAAAATTAGTTAAACGACCTTGTATGTAAATTCTTCTAGTTTTAACAGTTGTAGAACACAAATTTTAGTTTGGGGGACCTCTGGTTTGGGTCCCAAGGGTTTCAGACTCATTTCTAGCTATTGATCAAAAAATTAAAAAAAAATGGCACTTGGGTGTGGGGCCCACTCTTTGTCAAAAAAACCTCGAATAGAATTTTCAACTGCGCCATTGTGTTTGAAACATCAAATTTAATAGGGAAGCATAATTTTTTTGCATATACCAGATGCCAAACAAATCCCAAGGGGTCAGCGGAGACTTGGAATAATTCCAAGACGTCAGCTGGTGCAGTCGCTTAAATGCCCTATGGGTCGCTTAAGCAAAGGCCTCTTTAGAGCTAACTATTCCCTTAAGAGACTAGTATTTCTATGATAAGGTCCTCTTAAGTTAATACCTAACCTTTTAAGAGGCTAATGGTTCGCTTAAGCGATGGGGGTACGGGTAGCAGGTATTGCAAAAGCAACCCTTGGTCGCTTAAGTGGTGACCGCTTTAGTGGTCTAGTGACTGCTTAAGCAGTACCTTGGTGGTATTAAATGCCCCTTTTCCCAATTTTCTCCCAATTTTCAGAAAAGTTTAAGAGTGAAAAATCTTATAAAGTGTCAAAACTTGGGAGAAACATTAATAGGTGATTTTGAGGTGGTCGTTAGCTTGGATTACTCATTTCTTCTCTGAATTCTTGGTATATTTCCATTAAATTCATGTTTAAATTCCTTATAATTTCCCAAATTCCAAGGTTATTATGGAGATGATTTTAGAACCATTTAAGCTTGGAATTTACCCATTCATATGGGTAAATATTTCTTGAGCTTAGAGGGACGCGTTGATGATTTTGAAAGTGCGATTCCGCAAGTAGGCCCCACATAGGATTTTTATATAATTTTAGACCTAAAGACTAAAAATGCAATATGGGTAATTTTTTTATCTTATTGATGAGTGGATTATGATTTTTATAGCATAGCATCATGTGAAAGCTTCTCAGAAGGTAAAATAACTAATATAGCAGATTTCACTGAGATTTCTTCACCATCCAGGTAGGCTAGTTTTAACTTTATGATATATTGAGCTAATTTGTGGTATAATTATGATAATATTCTTTGTGTGGGTTGGAAATTAGGCCTTGTAAGTATATTTAGTTTAATTTTGATCTCTTAGTTAATTAAGGAATAGTAAAATAGGCATAATTGACTTAGTTACTCATGCTTAGGGTAGAATTGTTATCTTAGGTCTAAATATGAAATATTTAATATCTAGTCATTAAATTATATGCCTTATCCTAGTTTGGGTAGAAATATCCTTAGAATGGATTATTGGAGATTAGAATTGGGCTCCTCCAGCCACCTTAGGCCAACACTATTATTAGATCCTTGTAGATTATATAGGCATGTTACATATTTGAATTATAAATTCTAGAGCTGGAGAAGGTTTAGATTTTGGAGGTTTATTATACGTTGGGGCTTGGGAATTGATACTAGTTTTGGTTCTAGTCTGGCAATATATGATCTTAAGATCGGCTCGATTCTGACATTATTCATGGTATGAGTGTTGGTTCAAATTGGAAAATAATGATATGAGTTCCAGTTCATATCCAAAATTAAAAGGCTACTTATGACAGTTATGGAATTGGTTCTAGTCCAATGTTTTTGGTATTGAAGGTTTCACAGTCATGGCTTGAGTTGCAGTTGTTTAGTATAATTTAGGTTATTTCTTCTCTTGATTTCACCCTCTAGGCTTATGAGCATCCACATTAGGTCATTTACTTTTTTTCACTTACTGGCTTATGTTATTTAGGATTATTTACCTATTTTACAGTATTTGGAGAACTTCTTCAGGTTCTCCCTCATAACATGACATAGCATTATTTATATCGCATTTTTATTATAATTTAACTCATTCATTCAATGATGCCTACACAGTACATGTACCTTTGGCACTCATACTATACTTCTGTAACTTTTTGATGCATATTTAAATACTAGTTGTAGTTGTTGATGCTGTGATCATGCTACCAAAGTTTGGAGATAGGGTGAGCTCTCGAAGCAAGAGTTGACTTTTTCTCTTTTTTTTCTTATTCGTTCCATTTCGAGACTGATGTACATTTGAATATTACAATACTCATATTCTTTTTGTTTAGTGGCTCTTCTACCAATAGTACTAGGTCAAGGAATGGTCTTATTGTCTTATTTATCTTCCATACTATTACTATTCTATGATTTATTGTTGTAAACTTTTATTTACTTATTCTTGGCATTTATGCCACTTTACCAAATTAGCCTGTTGCTTATAGCTTCGGGCTATGATTTGGCACCTACTAGTGGGATAGGTAGGTTCCATTATGACTTATAAATTAGGTCGTGACACTCAGCCCCAAAATAAAGGATATGTACAAGGGTAAGATAATCCAATGACTGACCAATCATGGTGCTCACCCTTGAACTGAAGTTTGGAGTTGTTGACTAAAGTTAAGGTCTCATCTTAAATGTTGAAACAAGTTAAACACTCAATAAAAGAAAGAGCATGGGTAGCATTAGTACAACATGTACTGGTAGGCATCATAAGATGATGAAACCCAATATCATACAAATAGGTTAATCAAGCATAGGCAACACCAATTAGACAAAGTTTATAATTAAAAACAACCAACAATAGATATGAAACTTCACTTCATCGATATTACAAGTACAAGAATTTACTTTCAACATAGATGTATAAATGTAGAATCAAATGCATATGATGAACGCATGTACGTAAGGTGTATGTATCACCTCTTTCTCATCTCAACATCATAAATATCTCATCATCATCATTATCATCATTAATGTAAATCACTTTTTTCTCATCTTAACATCATAAATATCTCATCATCGTCATTATTAATATTAGTCTCATCATTATCTTCATTATGATCTCAATATCATCATCATCATGGTCTCAATATCATGATCCCTATCATCAACTTATCTTAACCACACGATAACAAAATCATCATTAACTTGTCATATTCCATGATCTTATACCAACGTCTAGAACTTGGCTCTTGTGTTAGAAGGTGATATAGACATTTATTTAATTAGACATATTTTTATCCTTTATTTGACTTACCCTAAAAGATGATCCTAGTTAGCTGCATTGATCCTTCAGCCTATTGTTTGGTAACCAGATATGCAGATTGATCCTTTTTAATTTGATCCAAAACTACTGAGTGTTTGATTCAAAAATAAGTGAAAATTGAAAATGGAGATAGTAGAATTGGGGGAGTCTATAGAAAAAAATTAAAGGTGCAAGTCATTAAAAATTTATGTGTTCTTTTTAGGGGTAGAAAATAAAAAGTAAAAAAGTTTGATACTTGACTACTCATTATCAATGACGTGTGAAATTTCTTAAAGAAATGGAAAAACAAAGGGAGTGTTTAGGCGAGAAGAGTAGAGAAATAAGAAAGCGATCTATTGAAGATGGTGCTTAGTAAATATAGTGATGTATTAAAATACTTAGGGATGATAGCCACTATTACTGACAACAATAATTTCTACCTATCCCCTTGCTTGTTTATAATAGAAAGTCCTACTTGATTTCAAACTTTGATGTTTTATATTAGTTGAGTAGTACAATAAGGGAAAGCTTATGGCTTATCATGCGTGCATCTGAAATTCTTTGTAAGTGTGAGCGTAGTATTATTCTTATACCTACTCTTGTTATAAAATGAATATATTTGAGTGAATATGGATAACTCTCTTATTGTGAGGGCACATGGTTGATGAAAGATACGTGATATGTTTCATTTATTGGTTGTGTAAATTGCATGAGTTTGCTAATATTTTTGAGTCAATTTTTCAGGATAGGAGGTTTTGAAGTGGTTGTTCATGAGGTTTAAAGTGTTGAATAAAGTATGACTGCTAAGAACTTGTCATCCGTGTTAGTCATTTTAGTCTTAGCTTCAGTGATCTTATTCAATTATTTATTGATAATTCATTAGTTTGATGACTTGTTAGCATTTTTCAAGCTTAAATTCTCATGATTTTCTATTGATTTAGTGTTAATCTTATATGTAATGCTCATTTGTGTAGGTAGAAGTTAAAAATGAAGAAGAGAAAGCCCTTCAAGTCGATGGGAGGTCAAATATGAAAGAAAAACAACCCTAAAGATCTTATGGACATGTCGGGAAGCCATCCGGTGGCCAAAACAGCCCCATCTTCTCCCAATTAGCTATGGATCCGCTTAACCAGATTAAGAGTGTGATGGCATTTTATAATACTTGGAAAACGTGAAATTGGGTCAAAAGGGGAGTTACATATCATTTCCACCATTATTGAACATTATCGTACAATTTTTGAACTAAGAAGACATTAGAGTGAGTCTTAAGTGAAGAATTTATGGTTTTCATTGAAGATTTATTAAAATTAAAGCATGGATTTAACATTCTCTGTATTCTCTATGGATCAATTTGATGGAACTTTTAGTATATCTTTACTATTTCTTTGCATGAGTAGCAAATTCTTCATCTTGAGGTTATGCATGAATAGGTTGTGATTAGTGCAAGAGTTTTATTTATTTGTCCTCCTAATTAGCTATTTGTTATGGGATTTTCACTTTGTTCCATGTTTTAACTAAGAATTGGGGGTTGCAAACCTTAATTACCTTTGAACTCATATTATCCTTGACAGAGGGGATATGGGTGAGGAATGGGTGTAAACAATAACTTGAATTAGTTCATTTAATAGCATCACTTAGCCATAAAGATGTTAAGTGAGGCCATAGATCTGTAAAACTATTACTCTTATGAGGTGTGGAAAGAACCCATTTGTGAAATTTAATATTTTATTAAAAATTGACATTAAAACCTCTAGATCTAGCCTACCTAGTACTTGTATCTAAATTTGGATGAATAATCAAATACTCATGCATGAATCCATATCAAGTAAGGCATAACCCCAAGGTCTAGTTAACACTTGACTAAATTATATGTATTTCTAGCTTGGAAATTGTATTCTTATAACAAAAATTGTGAAGTTTGAAGAATTTCAGACAAACCCCCAAAATACTTGCATCTTAGGTTTGAATTTAGCAAGTTACTTTTATTTCGAACTTACTCGATCATAACTAATATTGTTCCCTGTGGATTCGTCCCCGACTCTTTGTTGGGTAAAATATATTGACAATGTCTCCTCCACCTATTCAAGAGTGTAATATGAGCATTATGAATGTTGAAGCTTTCTTTGTCGTATCAGATATAAGAGAGTTGTTTGAGCATGAATAAGGCTTTAAGTGTGGAGTGGTGATCTTGAGTGTATTTATACGTAAGATTTAGTTATTATCTATATTATAGCTTGGTTTCAGAACTAATTAGGTTATATTCTCATGTATTTTGATTCAAATGTGTCCATAACTAACGTATGTAAGTAGTCATTCTTATAGGTCAAAAGTGGATGTGAAGCAAGATAATATTGAATCAAAGGTCCAAATATCGATGAGGGAAATTAAATATCAAATTATGGAAAACTAGACATATTATAATTTGGTGTATGGAGTCAAACCCATACCACATAAGAGATGTGGAACATCCTAAACTATGGCAGAATCAAGAATACAATATTGGAAATGAAAGACTCGACAAAACATTTCACACCTGTGTCATTAACGCGACAAGGAGCTAGAAAATAACAATTCAATTGAAATTAGTGGGAGCTTCCTAACTTTGTCCTAAACTATTGCAATCAAAAATAAGTGGGAGTTTCCTAATTTGTTATAGATTAAGATAATTATTTGAGTGAATTGCGGGCTGCAAAACAGTAAGCTCTCACGTTCTTGCCGTGGCATAAAGCTTATGCTCCATGATACTGCTGTGTCACGAAGCTTATGCACCACAACGTCAAATTGGCACCGACCAGGGTGTTTTTAGGTATAATTTGTCCTACACTATAAAAAGAATACTTAGCTTTAATTCTAATCAATATTGGACGACTTGGGACAACTTTGGAGAGGAGAAATCACAAAAGGAGGCTTCTCATAGGGTTCGTATTCCATTCTTTTTCATTACATGATTCTTGTACAAAGTACATCAAATTTATAATTGCTATTTAGAGTATGAGCAACTAAAACCCTCATTTTGGGGTTGAGGCTACAAACATGAGTGTATAGTGCTATTCTTAATTGGTTTAGATTTGCTTATCACGTATTGGTTATTCTTAAGTTGTTAATTTCACTATTTTAAAAATAAGCTACCTTTGAAAAAAATATTTGATCCCAAACTGAATGAGCTAAGGGAACAAGGGTTTAGAATAAAAATGTAAGAAATGATATCTCATATTTAGTAATTAAGGGCTTGATTTGTGATTAAGATATGAATGTACCAAATTTGCCTCATTTGGTTTCTATACAAGAAGAAATATACATGCATTTGAATTAAATCCTCACATTCCTACTCAATGATGTAGTTGTTAGGGCAGTTTAGAGAGATGATTAGAGGAGGACCATGTTTGAATCGTGTTATCAACCCGGTGAATTAATAATCATGATAGACGATTAAACCAATGATAGATAATTGCTATACATGATTGTGGATTATTCCTTGACCCTAGAACTAACCTTAATATTATTTATAATTCAATTCATTACGTCTTTTCCTTTATTGTTTGTTTAGAAATATATAAAAACAAACCTATTTGTTGTCACAAATTTCACTTGTTTAACCTTAAAGTATTACTTAAATTGGATATTTGCTTAGTAGCAAGTTCTGTGGGTTCGACATTCGACTCGAAACGGCCACTTACTTGTCTGACCGTGTAGAATTGTGTGTGCATTTAGAAGCAACACACTCGTGACGGGTTCGGGTTATGACAATACCTAAATTAGGGCCTTTTCAAACTCAATGTAATTGCTATTAAAATGAATAAAAAATTAGTTTCTTCTTACATGTTTCAGTATAATGATTTATAACATGTTCATTTAGGAAATGTCAATTATAAAACATTGCAAAAACTAATTATTTTAGAAGTATTGCCTAATTTGAGTGCAATAAATTACAATTTCCAATATGTGTTGAACATAAATTTGTTATACATCCTTATGAATTTTTTAAATGTATTTCAATCCTTTAGACTTACTTCACACAAATATTTGTGGCATAAAGTCAATATCATCTCGTGATACTTGATTGTACTGGATATTACTAGTTTTTTTCTTAACAGTAAGGATTAACTAATTGTAGAATTTAAGCAATACAAAACTAAAGTTGAAAATCAGTTGAACAAAAAGATAAAAATGATAAGAAGTGACAGGGATCGAGAGTATAAAACTCCTTTTAAAGAGATATGTTTCAAAAATAAAATTGTCCATTACTAATTGTCACGACCCAACTAGCCAAAGCGCATGGGAACCTACTCTAATCTACCTAGATAGGTTAACCCTAGAAAATTTGTGTAAGTTATAAATAATTTCATTAAAGATCACAAAATCTAATAAATATTATTACCTTTTTCAAGAACACGATAAATGAAAAAAACTTTTCCCAAGGACCTACACTAGACATGTACAAGAATATCTAAAATAAAGGAGAAATAACATGAGACATAGCCTCCACCATAAATATGAAAGGATAGAATTTATTGGACAGCTCTAACTATATCATGTAAGAGACATCAACTAAATGCAATCAGACTATAGCCCAAAAGGGGTATAGTAAGAGTAGTATTAATACAAATATATTGTAACTACCCTCTAAGTCATTTCCTCAATTTATACATATATTAGGCATTTTAACCTTCCCAAGACTGCTACTATTCATTTATGACTTGTCATAATTGTCGATTCAGTTATCGGGCAGTTCATCGGGGTTTTAGGCTCATTTTCTTATGTTAGAGCTTTTATTGCTAAGGAGTTAGTCTCAGGTTAGAACTCCTAGTAAAAGACCTTAAATGAGAATTTTGAAAGTGAAATTAGCTTCGAATGTTGATTTTAGGCTAGGGTCCCTTTGGTTCAGGTCCCAAGGCTTTCAAACTCGTTCTGGGCTATTGGGTGGATTATATGAAAAAGGGGCCTATATGTGTGGGTCCTACATTTAGTTGAAATAATCTTGAATGAAAGTTTTGGTGCTTCCATTGAGTCCACAATATCATATTTTATTAGTAGCATAGTTTATTTGCATCAAGGGATTCCGAACAAATTTTGAGTACCCAATCAAAGTCCATTTTTGACTTAGAAAATTTTAGTACTGATATCTGGTTTGGATACTTTAGAGGTCGAAGATCCACTTTAGCAGTAATCACTTTAGCATTCATGAGACGCTTTAGTGGCCTTATCCATTTGATTGTGATCTTTTTTAATGGTCAAGGACCGCTGATATGGACATTACTTTAGCAGCCACGCGACCGCTTTAGCGATGCCCGCATCCCTGGTGCATGATCGCTTTAGTGAACTTGTACCTCTTAAGCGTACAAGTGGCCACTTTAGCTGAACCTAGGGATTGATAAATCCCCTTATTAAGCCATATTTTACATTTATTTTCCCACTATTTTTGAGATATTAAAGAGAGGAAAGAGTGGGGAGTCATCCTTGAAGCTAAGGTAAGCTAGCCTAACACTCCTTGTTCATTAACCATTATTTTCCCTATCAATTTCCCTTCCTTTTCATTTCGAATTCTTAGAAATTGGATCTTTAATTCTTACACCTTGGGGGATGACTTGGTGCCCGATTAATGCACCATTTTTTCTCAACTTTTGAGCACGCATTCCTTGTTCTTCATGGGACCACATGATGAATTCAATTTTGCATTCCATTTAGGACCTCGTGGGTAGTTCTTGACATGTATTTTGTTCTGAAATTTATATAGGAATATAGATCTCTTTTTACTTCTAATGACATATATGTGACTATTTTGATAGTATGACAGAGTTTTGGGATCGTTGAGCAAAGACGGGTGATTTTTGGATGACTCAAGACTTGTGATTCGACATTGATGTAGGCTTTAGTCTACTATTCTTCATGATATAGTGTATGTTATATATCGCATACTAGGTAATGATGTTAGGATATGATTATGGATAGGATACGATGAATTAACCTAAGTTAGGGGTTTCGGATAAAAAGGTGAATCGACCCTTAAGATTCAATACTTGTTATGACTATAAGATTCTAGTACACTAGGTTACTAGCATATTAAAATAGTTGAGGCTTAGGACCCTTTAGTATAATATTAAATATTTGACTTGGTGTATTATCATGGTTTCTCAAATTACAATATTGATATTATGTTGTCATATACAATTAAGCCCGAGGTCGTGGTTATGATACTTTTTGGACTCTAGTTAAGTATTCTATCTCTTTAAAGGATGTGGTTTTAGTCTATATATTCTTAGATTATTATGATTATATTTTTAGATATTGGTTATGGCATATATATATTATGGTACATTCATGCTCATTTAGTTGTACAATTCCAACTAAAATCTTAGTTTTACTACTATTTTCCTAAAAGAGGTCTTATTTCCACTTATCACATTTAAAATAGATTCTTTCATAACAGGGGTCATACCCCCTTAATGGATGATTTAGGAGCTTTTGGAACTAAAAATGATGTTTTAAAAATTTTACCGAGATAGATTTTGGTCCATTATTTAACCACAACTATTTACTTTAGTCGTGACAGATTTTTACCTTTCTACTATATTAAGATGATTTAGTCCTAAAGTTTCCTCCAACAACTGTAATTACAAACTTACACTCTCTTATCCACGGTTTGACTTCATGCATTCATTATCTATACATCTCTTCAATAATGAATGGAGAGGGGTGATGATGATGGTGATTGGAAATCCTAGATCTGGACCAGGTCAATATATACGGGTACTCCTAAACCTCTAAAGGGACCATTTGTCTATGAGTCATCATTCAAAAGAAGAGGTCACCATAAGTCTTGCTGTTATAATTCATCCAGCAGGAGGAGGTGTCATGACCCGAGCCAAGGCCCAGGACACGACGAGTATCCCAAACCATGAAGGCCCGAGAGACCCTCTAACTTGGGATCACATACACAATCCATATACTATAAAGATGCAGAAAAACAAAACAGAATCATGGTCATATAATTTCAACAAAACCATACAATTATAATTTCAAAAAGATCCAAATCCATCCAACACCGATCTGCGAAATCTCTACTAACTAAAAGAAAACAATATCTATTTGGAGATCATGTAACGACCCAATTTTCTGGAATCGGAATGTCACACGGTGCTCATGATCCTGAAGGACCACAAGCCAACCCTCTACTAATATCTGTACCTGAACACTGCAAAATATAGATAATAAATACAGAAACTGGCCATAAGGTTCAAAACATCTAAAATAACTCAAAATTGAAAACTGAAAACTAATACATCTATTCAAAATGCCTCTAAACTATCTGTACTGTGGAGTTGATGGGACATGTCCCCAACTAACTCCATCTACTAAAAATAAACTAAGTCTGATATGATAATAACAAAAATAAGGATCATCCTCAACTGAAAAGGACTCACTGCTATGTCTACTGCTGTTGACTTGGACTAAGCTGCTAAGGGTACTTTGGAACTCATGCCACCGAACCTATGGTGTCAAATAAAACACCATAGCAAAAATGTGTCAGTACGGGAATGTACCAAGTATGAAGATGAGGTAAGGCTAAATGCAAAGGCTTATGCATGGACAATTACTTAACTGAATAATCATGAGAGTACTGAATGAGAACACATGCATGAATGCACAAACCATAATCACAATCATCACGACTTTGAGTAATGAAACTTAGGTACTGCATTACTAACATTTGAACTCACTACTAATACTAAGATACTGAATAACCAAATCATCTGATACTGATAAATGAGTACTGAGGTGAGATCAGTCTTATCTAGCGAGTGATCTTAGAATTTGAGGATACTAAAGTTGATTAACTGAATATACTCACGTAAATGACTGAATTTAGAGCTTTCTACTCTCAACTGACTGCATTGGAGATCAAACCTCTCTAACAATTGATTTCAGAGTCTACTATCAATGATAAGAAATAATCATGTCCGAATCTAATAATAAGAATACTTAACTGAATTTGAGACTGAGATCAAGCCTATCTGACGGGTGATCTCTAAATCTAATAACAAGAATACTCAACTGAATCTAAAACCGAGATAAAGCCTATCTGATGGGTGATCTCTAGATTTGATAACAATAATACTCAACTAATCTGAGACTGAGATCAAGCCAATCTGACGGGTGATCTCTAGATCTAATAATGAGATTACTCAAATAAATATAAGACTGAGATCAAGCCTATCTGATGGGTGATCTCGAGATCTAATAATAAGATTACTCAACTGAATATAAGACTGAGATTAAGCCTATCTAATGGGTGATCTCTAGATCTGATACTAAATAACTTTATATGGCACTAAGCCTATGTGAAGGGTGGTCTATGAATTAATTGAACTATCTGAGTTCCTTACTGAGATAGATGACTATATCTGACAGTCTTGACTTCTGAAGATTGATACTAAAACTATAACTATAGGAAGTAGTCACTTAACCGACATACCCCGAATCTCAATTGATGGGGTCCAACTTGTAACCCCAGCTGGAAGGGTTGTGCCATGGGTAAAGACCTCTCTTGTCAAGCCTATCTGATGGGTGACCCTTGCAGGAAGTCAAGCCTAAGGCAATATAATAGTCAAGCCTATCTGACGGGTGACTAGTCTTTCCTGACGGGTGACTCTTGCATCCTGCGCTGTCTATGCAATTCTGGAGTTCAGGGAGTTCTCCTAACAACTTTGCTTCTCTGACGGGGAGCCTCTACCCCTGCCCTCGCTCGGTGCTAGCCCCTACTTTCAACTGAAAGACTCTGAACTGATTCTTAACTGAACACAAACAAAGCTGAATCTGATACTGATCATGTTTGTCAAATGATCTGACTGAGTTAAGCTAAATTCACTTGGTTCCATATCTAATAAAATACTACTGACTCTCGTTATCCGACTGAACGACACTGTGCTTTGAATAGAGTACTCGATTACTATAAAGGTCAGAACTGAACGCTTGAATACTACTAGATCTGAGCTGGGTATAGAACTAGGGCTAGATTACTAGCAATACTGAGATTACGACGATTACAGCGATTACAGCGATTACTGAGATTTCTTAAGTTTTGTATCTGTCTGAGAATACAGAGTTCTTTAACTCACTGAGTTTTGAGAATCATAGCTCCATTGGAATTATCATGAAAACTGACACGGGCTCTAGACAACAGCTAAATTGTCAGGTATAAATACCCCCAAGACTCGATAACATAAAAGTAAAACATAACCATTCTTGAATAATCAAGACTATGGACATTCATTCACCATCACAATCACTAAAGTATCTCTTCAAGTATTTAGAAATCATAAACATGTAATAACATAGGGGGACATGCTATTGGATCATACTCCATTCAACAAGGCCTTGCATTAAGCACTTCACACATATATAAGTCTTGGCATGTACTGGAGAACACATAACTGGGGAACTTTATGCTATCATGTTTCAATTCATTCATCAAACACTTAGAATGTATTAAAGTCTTAGAATGTGTCAGAGAGCACATAATTAGGGAATTTTATGCTATCATGCCACAATTAATTCACTAAGGCTTTTCAACAAACACTTGGCATGCATGGGCTTACACACAATTAGGGATTTCTAGTCAACATGTTATAATGGCTCTAATTCATTCACATAAGCATTTTATCATGCATATGGGGAGCATGCTTTACTTATTCAACAATTTCTACACTCAATTGACATGAACACACCACTTAACAACCAATTTAAAGAGGATTTATCTTGAACATCACATGAATACCACATACTAGGGTCAAAGCTTGAAAACCTTGTAAACAAACATGAATCACAAATCAATAATAGCATGAACATCAATTTCAAATCACATGAATTATGAAAACTCATAAACATAAAAGCTTTGAAATTTAGAAAAAGGTTCTTGGGCTTCTTGGATGAAAGGGACCGAAGAATCAACATCTGCATACCTTAGGGAAACTCTTTCTTGAAAGTCCTTGGAGAGATTCTTGATTTCTTGATCTCTCTTAAAGAAGAAGGAAGGGTTTTGATTTTGTAGAAACCCTGGCTCTTGTTCTTGAACAACTTTGAGAGAAAATAATGATATTTTGCGTGAAAAAAAGGTCAAATCCCGTGTTAAGAAGTATATATAAGGGTTGGGAAAAGACCCTTTTAGCCCTTTGAATTAAATTAAAAAATCTCGATTTTACATGCTGGCGCAACGCACTATAATCATGCTAGCTTTCTTGAAATTGGACAATCAAGAAACTGCTTGATGGGGCGACGCGGTGAAAATTGCGTTGCCACCTTGGTTGCGAACTGGAAAGGCACCATGACGTGGTGGAATCACGTTGGTACACTGAAAATTGACAATTTTGAAATTAATCCATGAAGAGACACGCCATAATCATGGAGGCTCATTGCATTTTGACAATTTCCATTTTGGCTGTCTCCACGACACGCTAAAGTTCCAGGTGGCACACTGTCTCACTAAAATGGCTCTAACTCTTCACTCGAGTGTCAGATTTGGGCAAATTTTGTATCGACAAAAGACTTATTCAATGCTCTACACGATAATAAGTTGATATTAGGGAAATTCTATACGATTCAAAATATTTCTCACTTGGGAAGATACTTCTTAATCTTTGAAGTCTGGATATACGCTTCACTTGACACGCTCTAAGGCTTAGACTACGAGAGAAATTTGTGGGGTCTTATATTATCTCCCCCTTGGAAATATTCATCCTAGAATGTCGCTTGATAGGCTAAGAATACTGATCAAATTAACTTGCTCAAGGAACAAGAACAACTGAAACATGACTATACAACTAGAACTACTGATATTCTGAACTCTCATTCTGGACATGCATATCTGATGCATGGAATACTCGACTGAAGCTACTCATAAGCTGAATTCTCATAATAGACATATATATCTGATGCATGGATATGTAACTAGGCTAATCTCATGAATACATGACTGAACACACTGAAAAGCTAAACTCTTTCTACTTAACGTGCATATCTAATACATGAATATCTGACTGAACTGACTCTCAAAAGCATGACTGGCTATACAATGATCACTGGTGTTAACTTTATAAAGAGAGTCTTAACATGCAAATGAATGAGTCTAAGAACATGAGAGCATCACAATATCATGGGGTATCTCCCCCTTGGGACTCTATGTCTCTCTACAAACACCTTACTGAAATATTGGGGCGGTGCATGGGGCACCTACGTACTGGGTCATGATTGACCGAATTAGATCTAAAACTCATGCATGACTTATACTAACATATAAGCTCAAAATGGAAGCAAAGGATCTAGCAATTAGTATCACAAAGATGAAGGACACATAACATACCCAAATCTATATCAGGGAACCTTTTCTGATCATGGTGGGTTTGAAGTGCATAAAGACTATTTTGACACTGACTACTAATGGCACCAAAATGGGCACCCTGCTGATGAAACTCTCTTACCCTCTGATCTAGCACTTTAATTCTCACATTCTATGGCTTGGCTCACCATACCCAAATCACACATCACTACCGACTTTACACATACCTAGGTGGCTCTTGCCACACTCTACACAAAGCAGATTGGTATGAATACCACTAGCACTACTCACAACTTTAGAGCCTGGTACCCCATAATAACTAACATCCCCAAAATTCAGTGTAGGTAAACTAGCTGAGGATAGAGCTGGGATTGAAAATCCCTAACTATGCTGAAAAAGGCTACCACCCTGGGACCCTACTTGAGAGAAACCTTGACTACCTATTCTGGCTATCTTACTCACTCTCTCTTTTTTTTGTCTTATCTTCCTCAATGTTTTATGGATGCATCATCATCCTAGCAATATCCATATCTCTATTGAGCATAGCAGCCCTACACTTTTTCAACACTAACGCAGATACACCAGTCATAAACTTACTCATACTCGCTCTAGGGTCAACTATCATGAACTCTTTTACCTTAGCTTCCCTCATCTCTAGTGGGAAAAACTTATTAAAAATGGCATCCTGAAAATCTTTCCAAGTCACGGGAGTTGCATCCTCCCCTCTACCCTTCTTCTACATCACAATCCAATTATGAGCAATATCCTTCAGCCTATAGGATGCTAACTCTATACTCTCTTCCTCAGAAATATACATAACCTGGGTGATCTTCCCCACCTCTTCTAGATAAAGATGTGGGTCCTTACGTGCTACTAACCCAAAGAATTCTGGCGGGCTCATTCTCATGAAATCTTTAATTCTAGTTGTGGATGAACCCTCATCTTGCTGAGGTAGGGCGACAACATAATAGTTACCTTGAACATTAGTCACATCTTGGGCTAGCACCTAAAAAGCTTCCCAAAACTCTGTATGTGACACACCCTCATTCTTAAGATCTACTGGCTAAGGGGACTGGTCATCATCCCTACAAGTATAATCTTTGCGAGGAGGCATACTCTATAAATGGAAGAAAGAGGTGTATTAGACGAAGGATCAACTTGAGCTCATGCTCACTCATATGATATGAATATTGATAGAAGGGAAACTGCTCTTAAAAACATCTTATAGCCTCTTATACATAAATGTAGCGTTCAACATACCCATGCACAAGATTCTACTAGATCAGCTTTGTAACGACCCAATTTTCTGGAACCGAAACGTCACATAGTGCTCATAATCCCAAAGGATCACAAGCCAACCCTCTATTGATATCTGTACCTAAACACTGCATAATATAGATAATAAATTTGGAAACTGGCCATAAGGTTCAAAACATCTAAAAATACTCAAAATTAAAAATTGAATACTGATACAACTGTCTGAAAAGTCTCTAAACTGTCTGAACTGTAGAGTTGATGGGACATGTCCCCAACTAACTTCGTCTACTGAAAATAAACTAAGTTTGATATTATAATAATAAAAATAAGGATTATCCTTGACTAAAGAGGAATCACTGCTATGTCTACTGCTGCTGACTGGGACTAAGTTGCTAAAGGTACTTTGGATCTCATGCCTCCGAACCTATGGTGTCAAATAAAACACTATAGCACAAATACATCAGTACGGGAATGCACTGAGTATGAAGATGAGGTAAGGCTAAATACAAGGGCTTATGCATGAACAATTACTTAACTGAATAATCATGAGAGTACTGAATGAAAACACATGCATGAATGGACAAATCGTAGTCACAATCACCATGACTCTGAGTACTGAAACTTGAGTACTGCATTACTAACATCTGAACTCACTACTAATACTGAGATACTAAATACCTAAATTAATTTATACTGATAAATAAGTACTGAGGTGAGATCAGTCTTATCTAGCGAGTGATCTCAGAATCTGAGGATACTAAAGCTAATTAACTAAATATACTCACATCAACGACTGAATTCAGAACTTTCTACTCTCAACTAGCTACATCAGAGATCAAACTTCTCTAACGAATGATTCCAGAGTCTACTATCAATGGTAAGAAATGATCATGTCCAAATCTGACAACAAGAATACTCAAATAAATCTGAGACTAAGATCAAGCCTATCTGTTGGGTGATCTCTAGATATGATAACAAGAATACTCAACTAAATCTGAGATCGAGATCAAGCCTATCTGATGGGTGATCTCTAGATCTGATTATAAGAATACTCATCTGATGGTGATCTCTAGATCTGATAATAAGATTACTCAACTAAATATGAGACTGAGATTAACCCTATCTGACGAGTGATCTTAAGATTCGATAATGAGATTACTCAACTGAATATGAGACTGAGATCAAGCCTATCTGGCGGATGATCTCTATATTTGATACTGAATAACTTTATATGGGACCAAGCCTATCTAATGGGTGGTTCATGAATCAATGAAACTATCTAATTTTCTCACTGAGATAGATGATGTATCTGATAGTCCTGATTTTGAAGATTGATACTAAAACTGTAACTGTGGGAAGTAGTCACTTAACCGACATGCCCCGATTCTCAACTGGTGGGGTCCAAATTATAACCCAAACTGGAAGGGTGTCAATACCGTGCCATGGGTAAATACCTTTTTGGTCTAGCCTATCTAACGGGTGACCCTCACAGGAAGTCAAGCCTAAGGCAATTAATAGTCAAGCCTATCTGACAGGTGACTCCTGCATCTTGCACTGGCTATGCAGTTCTGGAGTTCAGGGATTATGCCTAAAGACTCTGCCTCTCTGATGGGGAGCCGCCATCCCTTCCGTTACTCGGTGCTAGCTCCTACTCCCAATTGAAATACTCTAAACTGATTCTTAACTGAACACAAACTAAGCTAAATATGATACTGATCATGTTTCTTGAATGATCTGACTGATTTAAGCTGAATTCATTAGGTTTCGTATCTGAAGAAATACTACTGAATCTTGTTACCTGACTGAATGACACTAAGCTTTGAATAGAGTACTCGATTACTATAGAGGTCAGAACTGATGTAATACCCCGATCGTTTCTTAAGCCTAAATCTATCTTTTGAGTGAATATGGATGACTTCCAAATTGATTGTTGTTTATCTCATGTTTTATTTCCCTAAATTCTACTTTTTATCATATGAAGAATTGGATAAGCTTTCCATCGACATAAGATTCACCCGAATCGGACACCCGATGAGGAAGTTAGAGGCATTTGGTAATTCCCTGAAACTCTAACTAATAGTGCAACATTGAATCAAGATCTTGAGAAATAAATTATAGTTCTTTGGTTGTTTTATAATCAACTATGGTGTGTATTAAGGCCTTAAAGATGTCCTAAAGATTGGGTGAATCAAAACATTCCTTACCAATTGAATTCTTGGGAAAGATATTGGTATAGTCAACTTCAAACGAGCATATCTCTCATTATAATAGGAAATTTTGAGCTCATGACCTGACAACAGATATATAATTGAATTATATTTCCAAAAATACTAATTTTTCCAAAATCCAATATCATAACAAAGAGTTATACCAATTTTACTCCAGCATAGTCCAATTGGAAAACGGTGACGACGGTTTTGATGGGATGTCACGTTTCTTACACCATTTTTGACAATGTCATCACTTTATGATGACATTTCTAGTGACTTCATCAACCCTGGGCAGAAAATCAAGAATTGGATCCCTTTTTGTGACGACCATTCGTGACGGACTATCACGGACCTGACGGCCCATCACGGATGGCGTCAAGTATATTTTCCCAGAAAGTCAAGTACATTTTTAAAAGGGTATTTTGGTAATTTCCACTCATTTTTAGCCTCTATATATATACTAGTAGTGGAGAAAACTTTCATTATCTCTCATTCTCTTTCAAGAAATAGATCAAGAAATTAGAGTTTTCTTTTAAAATCCTATATCAAATCTTCTCCAAGAAATTTAAGAATCTTTCAAAGATTTCACCAAGTTGTCCAAGAATCAAATTTTTTCACCAAGTTGTCCAAGAATCAAATTTTTTTAAGTCAAAGGCATCAAGAAACTTAGCTCAAAAGTGTGAAGAAGAGTTCCCAATCAAGCTTGTTCATCTTAAATCCATAATCCAAGGTATGTAGGGTTTGCACAAGAACACTTCTTTCGTTCTTGTGCCCAAAGAATTAATTTCTACTATTGAATTTCATGATTTTTGTAAAATGGGTTTACACTCAAATTACTTTATTAATGATTTATGATATTTGAGCTATTCAAGATTGATAAACATGACTATTTCATCATTTATTTCTTAAATTGATAACTTATGCCATGAGTTGAATATCGTTATTATGAGTTGATGATTTTCGAATGATTTGAGATAAGAGTCATGATTTAAGCTTTTCTATGAGAAGTTGATTATTGAATATATATATTGATATTTAAGCTTGAGAGTCAAGAATGAGTCCTATGATGTTTTCTTGAAGTTTTTGATACATGATTATTTTAAAATTTCTAAATTTTGACTTGATATTTAATATTGTGAATTTTATGTTTCTACCATGAGTTGGTAGTTCAAGTTCTTTCAAGACATGTGTCAAGCTTTAAACTTCCTTATGACAAATTGGATTATTGAGTATATTGATTTATGAGATTTACTCATCATAATAAGTCTTGATATTTCGTCAATGTTATTAATGTTTCCATAACTTAATGAATTAATACATCTTGATACTGAGAAAGATTGTTTGATTTTGAGTCGACTTAGGGATCCACAGAGTATATGATTTACAGATGATATATATATATAATTATGTTTTGGTCTTTATAATAGACCCAGGAGTTGATATTGATTAAGGTGGATTCCATAACGCATTTTGAGCTGAGTCTGGGAGGAGTATTTAGCACCGAGTGGGAAATTTGGTATTTTCTCAAAACTATGTGCCACCATAGGATTGATGTTGATAATTGTGGGCCAAAGGCTGATTGTGGGATTGTGATTGTAAAATTGAGGCTGTTCTCCTTGGAAAAAGTATGACACTCTCACAAATGTGGGGTACTCTCCTTAGGAGGGCAATACGTTGGACTCTATGCAGTTCATATGGTGTAGTTGTCGGTTATAAGAAACTCCAAAGTCCATAATAGTCTAAGTTTTTATGAGTTATCGAGTCACTCTAAGTCATGATTTAAAGAGTTTGAGTTGTGTATAATGATTTATGAGATTTTTAATGCTTGTACTATTATTGATGATTTACAAGGAATATATTTTAATTATTCAAGCAAAGAAAGTCGTTATCTTCATCATGCATGATTTTCATAATCATTTATGGTATTATTTATAATGTTGCATTACAACCCCATATACTCAGTACATTCCTTAAAGTATTGACCCTCATATATTTCTATATGCTACAGTGCCTTATAATGTAGGTACAAGTTATAGCGCAGGTACCACATTCAGTCAGTTTGCAGCTTCCAGTCAGCAGAATTTGAGAGCTTGAGTTAGTTATATAGTTCGAGAAGTGTTGTATTTTTTATTACTTTAGTCGTATTGAGATTGGGTAGTTGGGAGTCTTGACCCATCTATCTGAAGTTAGTACCAGTAGAGGCTTCATGGACAGTCAGTAGAAGTTGATGTATTCAGTTTCAATTTCATTTTTAAAAGTAGAGTTGTAATCTTGTAAAGTTCATATTTGTATTGAGCAAGTTTGGATAAGTTCTATGTTTTTGCTGATCTTAGATAGATCTAAGCATTTTATCCAATTGTTTATGAGTTATACTAGTAGGAGGGTTAGCTTGGGGTCACTTGTGCCCCTAAGCACCGTGTGATGTCTCGGGACCCAAATTTCAGGGTGTTACAAACTTGGTACCAGAGTATAGAGTTCAAGTGTTCTAAGGTGTCTATGAAGTCGTGTCTAGTAGAGTCTTGAGGAACGATATGGATATTTCTGTACTTTTCTTTGAGAGTTGACAAGACATTTAGGAAAGGTCTCCATTCTTTCAAGTCTTAGATCATGCTATAGAAAGGTTCGTTGAGAAAGTTATACAGATTCTCATCTTACCCTATTTGGGGCATCCCCACCTTATTTTCAAGGTATTAGAGACAGTCAAACTCAATTCTTTACAGACAGGTCTTTCTTAAATTGTCCTCTCAGATAGTTACGGAGTTTTAAATGCGCTAGTAAGTATCCTATTAGTGTCTTATCATGCCTTACTTATGAATCGTGCAATAAGCCCAAGTCAGTTGCGCTTCTGGATTCCTTCTTAGAATCTATAATGATAATCTATACTTTTTTATCTATGTACTATTTTTTAGGTAACATGATCTGCAAGTTTTAATTTCCTTTCCTGACAATGCCCTTGACTTACAAGAGAGAAATTTCAGAACTCTCACAAAGCGGCCTGAGAAGAGCTTACCAACGTGTTGTGAGTTTCCTAAGTTCAATGTTATACCCTCTCCCTTATGATTATTTTAGTTGAGACAGAGTAAGATGTGTATTCTTAGATTATCAAATATTGTATGGCAAGTTTCTATCTCTTGTAACCTTGTTATCTTCATGATATTGGAACTGAAAGTCTAGTAAAGCCGTGTGGGGCTATTTCGATTCACTAGCATAATTGCTTTGTTATCCATCTTAAATTCTTTTTCAAAATGCAAATCAAAGACTAGTGAAGCCGAGTGAGGCCTATTTTGATTCACTAGCAACTCCTTGTGTATCTTGTTTCCTCGTGCTGCTTAGAACTGGTTTAGAGGTTTTGTGGCAAGAAAAGGTAGAAAGTGTGATTTATTGGAAGTATGTATAGCTCAGCCTTTTGCATGTGATCAAGTTAGTGATGAAGTGATATTATTTTGTGTGTCAGCTCATGGAAGAAAAAGAAGGAGTTATTAGTAGAGGTAAATAATGGTTTGCTTAAGGTATGAAAAGAGTTATTGACGGTGTGTTTTAACTTAAATGCTCCTGAGATTGCAAGGGAAAGTTAAGTTAAGGCTTAGAGAGTTATGAACTAAGTTAAGCTGTGTATGAAGGATAGATCGTAATGATGGGTAAAAGAAGGGCGTATTATAAATGAGAGAGGCCATATAATTATGATCAATTATTGTTATTAGGGGGTTTAAGTGGACTAGTGTTTATTGACGTTTTGTTTTATAATTTCCAAGTGAGAATGGTGTGTGTGAGGTGGAGTTGTATGTTATGTTGAGTGCTAGGAATTAAGATTGGATGTATGGTGGCTATGAAAGTGGATGTGATGATTTCATTGTTAATGGTGCTAGTTACAGGGAAGCGATCTAATGAGCTTGGACAGTGCATGCAAGATCTTGAGTTTGATCAACTTGTAATTAAGTTTGATTTTGTGTTCTTGGTGAGAAATCTTGCCCAAGGTTCTATGGGGTTGCTTTATTTTTCTAGGGTCATTGTATGTGGCATAATTAGTAAGTGTCGTGGAGATGCTAGGTGGAGGAAGACTAGTTAGGTAATGAACGATGTTCCTAATAATTGGGTCAAGAAGTGTGATGGATTTAGTCTAAGGGGGAGATAGTAGAACAAGTGACCAGGTTAGGTTATCAGGTTCTAGGGGGTAAGCCAATAAGTTTTGGAATAGCTGTGAGAAGGGATACTACTCGACCCATTTTTATTTTAGTATTTTCAGTCATTCCTGTATTTATTCATGCTTTGCATTTTGATTCCATGATCATGATTCAGTCCAGGCATGCCATAAAGAATCATGTCCTCACTTAGTTATCGAAATGCGGAGTCTTGAACCTTTCACCGGTTGGAATCACATTTCATAGTTACGAATTCCCAATTTAGGTCATGCAACGCATGACTTATGTACTCGAGCTTTGTGATATGTTCAGTTCCAATGTTCAAGTGCTATTTTTAATGATCAGAATTCAAATTTATATCGTGCATGTCCTCGGGCCATATTTCTTTGATAGGTTTATGATGTTAAATCCTCTATTCCTTAAGCCTCAGTTGATTGTCAAGTTATTCGTAGCATCTATTCATGTGTCAGATCCTCATTCTCTAATCTTTTAGTTATATTTCCTTACCCAAGATAGTGGTGGTGAATAAGTTTAGTTAGAAGAGAGGAGATATTTCCTTATCAACGATAGAGGGTGGCATGCCTACTTTAGCTTGGAGGTAATATGAAGTAAGATTGAGGCTAAGTCTTTGATACATGTTATGGTTAGTTGAAGTTTAATGTGTTATGATTGGAAAGATTGTGGTGTGTTCATTTTGTGTAATTCCATAAGTTGGAAAGAGTATTGGGGTAAAGCATTTGCGTAGGACTTGATTAGCAAGGAGTATATCAGATGTGCTTGATGTGAGTGCATGGAAATTTTCCTGATAAGAGGTGTGTTGGGTATGAAGAAGAGGCTTTATAAGTGTTTTATTAGGAATGCGCACGTGGTTATGAAGATAGGCTTGAATGTCGTGTTTGTGTGCATGCGGATGGGTGCCTTGCACATTAGTAAATGGCTAGTGCTAGGTGGATTGGAGTTTTCGAAGTGGTAATGAGAATTACTCTTGAAGCGAGAGTGTTTGAGAAGTGTGGTTGATTTTGAGAGTAAGAATTTGCCTTGCTTGAAGCTTAGTGCTTTTATCCTGACTTATGATTCATAGGTTTAGGTTTCAAGTTGTGGGACTATGGTAATTCTATGATCTCTGATTTAGATGTCTTGTTTAGATCTTGCCTAAAGTTCTTTACTCCTTCAGACCGTTAGAATTCCTTGGTAGGGTGTTGAAGGGATCCTCCACTTAAGTATGAGTATCTAGTACGATTTAGTTTGTATGGTTAGCAACCTAGTTTTTTTTTTTAAATTTGGCAGATAGGTTTCTATGATCTTCCATTTTTTGTTTGAACTAGTTTGGTCTTACCACTCGATGTTTCATAAGTACGGGCAGTCTGATAAGTAGTTACTCGCGCCTAAATTCTATGAATTCAGTTCAGTATGTGTATCAGGCATCAGTTTGAGATTCAGATATATAATTGTGATTCAGTGTGTAAGCATTCATTGAACAATCTTTGTTTTCCAAGTATTCTAGTCCAGACAATGTAATACCAATTGTATAGCCTTATCCTTGTTTCTCATAACCTATTCCTGCATAAATTATCTCTTCACCGTCTATGAGTACAATTGCACTCTAGTCACATCAAGTGAATTCTAAACACTCAATATGAGCCCGCTCTTTAATATAGGAAGAAGGCAAATCAGCTCAGATTCAGTCAAGAATTACAATTGTCCTCTATCGATTCTTTTCGAGCCTCGGATCCAACTGTATAGCTATTCTCATCATGAGTTTATACATTTAAAGAAGTACTTCAAAGTTTAGAAAGATATAGATTTATATTTGCAAGTTGTTTCAGCTGTGTGTCTTCAGTTTTCTCTATATTCTTGGCCAAAAAGCAACATTCAAGGACGAATGTTTCCAAGGGGGAGATATTGTAATACCCCGATCATTTCTTAAGCCTAAATCCATATTTTGAGTGAATATGGATGACTTCAAAATTTTTTTTTTATCTCATGTTGTATTTCCCTAAATTCTGCTTTCTATCATGTGGAGAATTGGATAAGCTTTCCATCGACATAAGATTCACCCGAATCGGACACCAAGTGAGGAAGTTAGAGCCATTTTGTAATTCCCCGAGACTCTAACCAATAGTGCAACCATGAATCAAGCTCTTGAGAAATAAATTATAGTTCTTTGGTTGTTTTATAATCGAGGATGGTGTGTATTAAGGCCTTAAAGATGTCCTAACGATTCGGCGAATCAAAACATTCCTTACCGATTGAATTCTTGGGAAGGATATTGGTATAGTCAACTTCAAACGAGCATATCTCTCATTATAATTGGAATTTTATAGCTCATGACCTGTCAAAACATATATAATTGAATTATATTTCCAACGATACTAATTTTTCCAAAATCCAATATCGGAGCAAAGAGTTATACCCATTTTACTCCAGCATGGTCCAGCTGGAAAACGGTGACGATGGTTCTGATGGGCTGTCACGTTTTTGACGCCATTTTTGACGACGTCGTCACTTTATGATGACATTGCTGATGACGTCGTCAGCCCTGGGCAGAAAATCAAGAATTGGATCCTTTTTTGTGACGACCATTTTTGATGGACTATCACGGACCTGACGGCCCATCACAGATGGCGTCAAGAATATTTTTCCAGAAACTCAAGTACGTTTTTAAAAGGATATTTTGGTCTTTTACACTCATTTTTAGCCTATATATATATACTAGTAGTGGAGAAAACTTTCATTATCTTTCATTCTCTTCCAAGAAATAGATCAAGAAATTAGGGTTTTCTTCTAAAATCCTAAATCAAATCTTCTTCAAGAAATTTAAGAATCTTCCAAAGATTTCACCAAGTTGTCCAAGAATCAAATTTTTCAAGTCAAAGGCATCAATAAACTTAGCTCAAAAGTGTGAAGAAGAGTTCCCAATCAAGCTTGTTCATCTTAAATCCATAATCCAAGGTATGCAGGGTTTAAACAAGAACACTTCTTTCGTTCTTGTGCCCAAAGATTTAATTTCTACTATTAAAGTTCATGATTTTTGTAAAATGGGTTTACACCCAAATTACTTTATTAATGATTTATGATAATTGAGCTATTCAAGATTTATACACATGACTATTTTATCATTTATTTATTAAATTTATAACTTATACCATGAGTTCAATATCGTTATTATAAGATGATGATTTCTGAATGATTTGAGATAAGAGTCATGATTTAAGCTTTTCTATGAGAAATTGATTATTGAAGATATATATTGATATTTGAGCTTGAGAGTCAATAATGAGTCCTATGATGTTTTCTTGAAGTTTTTGATACATGATTATTTTAAAATTTTCAAATTTTGACTTGATATTTAACATTGTGAATTTTATATTTCTACCATGAGTTGGTATTTCAAGTGCTTTCAAGAAATGTGTCAAGCTTTAACCTTCGTTATGACAAATTGGATTATTGAGTATATTGATTTATAAGATTAAGTCGTTATAATGAGTCTTGATATTTCGTCAAAGTTACTGATGTTGCCATGACTTAATGAATTAATACATCTTGATGTTGAGAAAGATTATTTGATTTTGAGTTGAGTTAGGGATCCACAGAGTATATGATTTACAGATAAGATATATATATATATACTTATGTTTTGGTCTTTATAATAGACCCATGAGTCGATATTGATTAAGGTGGATTCCCTAACGCATTCTGTGTTGAGTCTGGGAGGAGTATTTAGCACCGAGCGGGAAATTTGGTATTTCCCCGAAACTACGTGCCACCATAGTATTGATGTTGATAATTATGGGATTGTGAAATTGAGGTTGTACTCCTTGGCAATAGTACGATGCTCCCGCCAATGTGGGGTTTTCTCCTTAGGAGGGAAATACTTTGGACTCCATATGGCTCACATGGTGTAGTTATGTCGGTTATAAGAAACTCCCAAGTCCATAATAGTCCAAGTTTTCATGAGTTACCGAGTCACTCTAAGTCATGATTTTAAGAGTTTGAGTTGCGTATAATGATTTATGGGATTTATAATGCTTGTACTATTATTGATGATTTACAAGGAATATATTTCAATTAATTCAAGCAAAGAAAGTCATTATCGTCAGCATGCATGATTTTCATAATCATTTATGATATTATTTATAATGTTGCATTGCACCCCCATATACTCAGTACATTCCTTAAAGTACTGACCCCTATATATTTCTATATGCTACAGTGGCTTATAATGTAGGTACAAGTTATAGCGCAGATACCACATTCAGTCAGTTTGCAGCTTCCAGTCAGCAGGTGATGAGTCCTTTTGATTCGAGGGCTTGAGTCAGTTATACAGGTCGAGAACTGTTGTATTTTTTCTTACTTTAGTCGTATTGAGATTGGGTAGTTAGGAGTCATGACCCATCTATCTGAAGTCAGTACTAGTAGAGGCTTCATAGGCAGTCAGTAGAAGTTGATGTATTCAGTTTCAATTTCATTTGTAAAAGTAGAGTTGTATTATTGTAAAGTTCATATTTGTATTGATCAAGTTCGGATAAGTTTTATGTTTTTGTTGATATTATATAGATCTAATCATTTTATCCGGTTGTTTACAAGTTATACCAGTAGGAGGGTTAGCTTGGGGTCACTTGTGCCCCCAAGTATCGTGTGACGTCTTGGGACCCAAATTTTGGGGAGTTACAATTGAACACTTGAATACTACTAGATCTGAGCTGGGTACAGAAGTGAGGCTAGATTACTAACGATACTGAGATTATGGAGATTACAGAGATTACTGATATTTCTTAAGTTTTATATCTGTCTGAGAATACAAATTTATATAACTCACTAAGTTCTAAGAATCATGGCCATTGGAATTATCATGAAAACTGATATGGGCTGTAGACAGCAGCTAAATTGTCGGGTATAAATACCCCCAGGACTCGATAACATAAATCTAAAACATAACCTTTCTTGAATAATCAGTACTATGGACATTCATTCACCATCAAAATCACTAAAGCATATCTTCAAGTATTTAGAAATCATAAACATGTAATAACATAGGGGAACAAGCTATTGGATCATACTCTATTCAACAAGGCCTTGCATCAAGCACTTCTCACATATATAAGTCTTGGCATGTACCGGAGAACACATAATTGGGGAACTTCATGCTATCATGTTAAAATTCATTCATCAAACACTTAGCATGTATTAAAGTATTAGCATGTATCAGAGATCACATAATTGGGGAATTTCATGATATCATGCCACAATTCATTCACTAAGGCTTTTCAACAAACACTTGGCATGCATGGGCTTACACACAATTGGGGATTTATAGTCAACATACTATAATGGTTCTAATTCATTCACATAAGAATTTTATCAAGCATATGGGGAGCATGCTTTGCTTATTCAACAATTTCTACACTTAATTGACATGAACACATCACTTCACAAGCAACTAGAAGAGGGTTTATCATGAACATCATATGAATACCACATACTAGGGTCAAATCTTGAAAACCTTGTAAACAAACATGAATCACAACTCAATAATAGCATGAACATCAATTTCAACTCACATTAATCATGAAAAATCATAAACATAAAAGCTTTGAAATTTAGAAAAGGGTTCTTGGGCTTCTTGGATGAAAGGGACCCAAGAATCAACATCTGCATACCTTAGAGAAACTCTTCTTGGAAGCCCTTGGAGAGATTCTTGATTTCTTGATGTCTCTTGAAAAAGAAGGAAGGGTTTTGATTTTGTAGAAACCCTAGAACTTATGCTTGAACAACTTTGAGAGAAAGCAATGATGTTTTAGGTAAAATGAGGCCAAATCCCCTGTTAAGGAATATATATAGGGGTTGGGAAAAGACCATTTTCGCCCTTTGAATTAAACTGAAAAATCTCCATTTTACATGCTGGCTCGACGCACCATAATCGCGTCAGATCACTGGAAATTGGACAATCGGGAAAATGCTTGATGGCGCGACGCGGTGGAAATCGTGCTGCCACCTTGGTTGCGAACTGGAAAGGCTCCGCGATGTGGTGGAATCACGTTGGTGAACTGAAAATTGACAATTCTAAAATCAAGCCTTGGCGTGACGCGCCATAATCGCAGAGGCTCACTAAATTTTGACGATTGCCATTTTGGCATGCTCCGTGATGCGCTAAAGTGCCAGATGGCACATTGTCTCACTAAAATGACTCTAACTCTTCGCCTGAGTGTTGGATTTGGACAAATTTGATATCGACGGAAATCTTATTCAATGCTCAACATGACAAAAAGTTGATATTAGGAAAATTCTACATGGTTCAAAATATTTCTCACTTGGGAAGATCATCTCAATCTTTGAAAGCTGGATTTACACTTCACTTGACACACTCTAAGGCTCAGACTACGAGAAAAATTTTTGGGGTCTTACAGATTGGCACAAGGCCCCCGATCAGACCATAAACTAAAAATAATGAAATCATCACATGAGATAAGGCCTTCCAAAATAACAGAGGCTCACCAACTCCGATCCTCTAACAAATCAATCTAGGGCTTAGCGGGACCCCGAGACTGTGCCTAAGATCCTGAAATATAGGGGATCAATACAAATGTACTGGTACGCAGAGAAATCCGAAATAATGTACTTTATATAATATACGTGAGAGAAATTCATAAAATAGTTTACATATGATATAGGAAAAACACATAGGCATTCTTTGATAAATTTCAAAACACTATCTTGAGATTATGACTCTACTCTTTATTTCTTTTCCGAGCTAGATGGTACACCCTAAAATCTATAATTCCATGCGCTATATGGAATCTGTCCTTGACTCGGTGGCCAATCACCCAACCAAGTTTTTCATAAGGATTGGAGTATCTATAAAGGAGACACGCAAGATCACACAGCAGGATTCCAAAATTTCTAATCAAATCAACATGTCATGGTAGTGCACAAGATCACAAGCAGGGCGCCTAACCATTGTCCCAATTCGGTACGACATGAATCAAGGTACACAAGATCACAAAATAGAGTACCATATTCCTGTGTTGGCAAATCATGATTTCTAGTGTTGAGTCTTTCAACTTGTACTTTCTTCGGGTAACTATCTAACTCGCTTTATGCCTACTTTTAAACTTTTCTAAATATGCATCTTTCTGAATTCAAAATCTGAGTAAAATTTGTATTCTAGTCTATTTTGTTCATCTGTTTGGTATCGTCATACCAAGACTTACAAGTCATATGTCTGATCCATACAATATTCTTCTTTAGATTTTTCAATCAACTCAATCATTTCACCACGAAAAATTTTTAAACAATGTAAGGGAGTCCTTATTTCAAAATATGTGCAAAACTTATTCAAAGATTCTCCTTTTTCAATATTTTAACATATGATGGTTAAATTCTTTATAACAATCCATGCAACTCTTTCCATTACAACCTTCAATGTTTGTAAACAAGAAACACATCCTCTCTTCAATTCATAATTAATATCAAGTTCAAAAGAATAGTAAAATACTTATCTCATTCTTCAACACATGCAATTGAACAACCCATAACATATGAAATCAAGAGGCATCATAACATGAGAGGGGTTTTGTCATTCTTGCTCTTGATTTAATCTTCTCAAAACTCAAAAAGAATACTTAAATATACACAATTAAAAATTAATTTTAAGGGGAGGCCCCAAGAACAAAACATTATATCATTGAAAAAGTTTATAGTGAATGCTTTTTATTGTAATTCAAAACCCTTCATGAATGCATGATTTCTGAACATTCAAAACATTATTAAAAATGATTTAACCATGACCATGTAGTTTAGGAAAACCCCACGTACCTTAGATCACTTAGTTTGAAGGATGAAACCCGAATTTTGATTCGTTTGTTTGAAATCTTGAACTTAAAGATTGATTTTTTAATCTTTGGGTGAGGGTTAGGGTTTTGTTTATGAGAAAAACTGATCACTTTTGATCCTATGATACCCTATAAATATTTTAATCTTCTGTTTTCACCTCTTAAGGTTGTAGGAAAAAGATGATACTACCCCTCGATTTTAAAACTTTCAATAGTGCCCTACCGCGACGCGCCAAGTGGCTTACCTCTATAGGCTCTGCGACGCAATGCAATTGTGGTGAACTACTAGTTTGGGAATACAAACACGTCTCAAACCTCATCCGAAAAATCTAAAACTCCTCCGAGATATTCCCCTTGCACCTCCGAATATGAATCAACTCAAAAATCTATGTCTCAGGGTTGAAAAGATCTATTTAGAAATCATTGAAGTTTAGGAGCTTAAAATATGACTAATTTCTTTTATCACTTAGAAAAATTCTAGGTTGTTAGCTCCTAAAGCATGCTACTAAGTATGGTACTCAGTCGAGAAGGCTATGGGGTGTTACATTATCTCCCACTTGGGATAATTTATCCCCAAAAGATGGGTAGGGACTTTTTGAAGCTCTAAATGTGTAGAATAAAGAACTTAATCTCGCATTGAACATTTTTCCTCAACAAAATATGCAAAGGAATCAAACGAGCTTCATGATAAACCCTAGGGAAACATGTAAGCATGAAACATAAGATAACGAAACTTGACATTGACATGATCTTGGCATGTGTTTTTAACAAAACTTGACATTGACATGATCTTAGCATGTGTTTTATGGAACATGATCAAAATATTGTAAGGCATGAATTTTCCTAAGAATCCTCGGCCTGATTAAGATTAGTACATGACATGAGATGATATTCTTGCAGGACATATGAATAGAAGCATTCTTCATCTTAAAAGATATAACAAAAAGACTTAAACTTAGAGACACATGCCTCATCATTTCCAACTTACAATTCTCCTAGTACACATCTAACCATACGAGTTTGAGTCCCACTGTATAATACTCCTATGTTGAAGCCTAACTCAGAGAAAAGAGGTGCTAGTTTAAGCTATGGGACTCCATACTCTACATCCCTTTAAGAAGATCTACTTTACCTTATCACTATTGTCAAACACACTCAAGTTTTAAATCAAGGAGTACTAACCATACAACGCATTGGTTTGTCTTTTCATCAATCACAACTTTCAAGCCTATTATTACTACACCCACTTCACGTATCTCCCTACTAGGACCAGCCAATTCAATCATTTTTACTATGATTTTTGCCATATATCTCCTTCTTAACTATTTATCATAATGAAAGTTCATCTCCTTCTTCCACCTTCTCCTATAACCTTAGCTCAAGAAATGACATAAAAATTTTCATCTTCAAAAGCATCTACTCCCTCACCTAACACACTACTACGCTTCCACAACCACCATCATACTAACATACAGAGGGTCATTAAAGGACCCGAGCACAAGCATCATGAATGGGAGTAACATTACTCAATCATAACTCATATTCATTGATCTACTGAAGGTGGGACATGATGTAAAGATACAATACAATCATGAAGTGCTTCATATATCAAGTGTCTGGATCGTAAGTAGAGAGACTTTATTACAAAAACACAATATAGCATGAGTCCTCAAGATATACCATAGTGGGAAATACTAGTGCTTACATCATGAGTCGTATAACATAAGTTTCCAATCCATAAAGTCAATGATTGAGACAGGGACTTCTACTCGAAGATATCACTTCTCATCTTTCAGAGCTGAAATAGTCATGAGTTCGCACAACTTTACCATTTTGGCTAATCCTAACCTAAAATGAATTAGTAACATACAAAAACATAGTCCTTAGAATAAAACATAATTTGGGACACATATTTATGGTTCATGAGCAACAAACATAGATCTTGGATACTTGGAATATTGGATCATAGAGGGACATTATTGCTTCTAGTTTGGAGGTTGGGGCATGACATGAGTTATATAGAGAGCTCAAACCTTATATATAGGCAGGATTTGAATTCAAAAGACATTGGTAGATGTCCATTCAAATTGAAGTAGGAGGAGCTTGCTTGAATAGGAATTGATTTATCATGATTCTTACTTAAAACTTGACACCACAAGAAAATTCGGGGACTACTTTAATCCATTATCTCCCCCTTAGATCAAAGTCACACTCTTAAAATTGAGGATATAACCCCTCATCAAATCTATACCAACAACTCTCAACACAAAGGGGGTATCACTATGCATATAAAAGCTAGACTTCCCTCAATGATTTTAAAAAGACATTGGATTCTTTCTGGGAAATTCCCTTCAGGGACACTAATCATAACTTCCTCCAACCCCAAACTCATCAACTTGTGACTAACATTATTATGGCATGGGCATCCATGCTTCTCAACACTTAACACCACATCTTTAACTCCTTAAAATACTAGCATTACACCTCTAATCACATAACTCACAACTTAACAACATTTGTAAATCAATACCAAAGGTGCATATTGCCTACCTATTTTTTTTCAATTCAACTCTAAAGAACACAATACAACAACTCCCCTAACTTCTCCATACTGTAAAATTCATTAATGTGAATTAGGTATACATAATACTTATACATATATAAACCTTATCTAACAACATACTACCTGGGGGTTCAACTTATTCTTATATACTCACACTCTTATCCACTTAATGATTCAACCACAATTAATCATTTTACTCTTGTTCTCATGTATGCATATACATCACAATGTCCACTCATTATTCCATAAGTTGCCAATCTAGGTTATTGCACTCATCAAATTAAGCCTACTACTTACTCCTATAAAACATGCACTATAAATCTTAAGCTACTATTTTTTTCACCACAACCCACATCTAAAGTTCAAGCCTATAGTCTAAAATCATCCATGTACCGCCGATAAAGCATGCCACATACTATACTAGTCCATCAAGTTGGAGAATTTCACTTGACTACTACCTACAATCACATTACTAGTACAACTTAAAATCTACTACATACCTTCTCACATTATGTCTACTTACCCATGTATCGTTCTCACTATCACCAAATTCCATAAACACCACTGAGTCTCTACCCATATCTTATTAACCAGTCTACCCCTTTCCATTCACAACCAATAATTGATTTCTATAACCACTATAATTATCTACTTTAGGCTTCTTCCCTAATTTAAATAAATATTAATCATAGCCAAACACTTCCTTCTTTGACTAACATAAAATCTGTAAATCTTGCTATAACATTAGCCAACCACCATAAAATGAAAAATCACCTCTTAATCAAAGGGTTATACAACTAAAATTACTTATTTACGTAAAAGTCACCCTCACTCTGACTGCTAATCTTATGACTTCATGTCACCAACTTCAGGACCATCTCACTATCGATAAGACATGACACTTTAACATATACCACTACTTAGGTGGAAATACAATTCCAATATTCTGCTACACATCATTACCTTTAAGCATGAGATCTGCAGCAACAATTTTATAAAAGGAGACCGAATACACTCCATACCTTATGCTCAACTGCACAACTGATGTAGATAGGGGTATAAGCTTAAATCATCATACTTTAAAGTACTCATGGACTTCTCTCAATTCCTTGTGCAATTTCATAACTTTATGGATAACTTAATCAGAGAGAACCACATCGCTGGTGGAGATAGACTTTTAGACTTGTATCGCCTTAACTATAAGGCATGGCCCATAAAATTTGATCAAGGAAGGAATTTGGATAAATTTCTTATGGATGATTCTAAAAAACAAACTAGAGTATGAAAGAATACAAATCAACTCCTCAATACCTGGTTATAGCTATGGTGCACAACACACCCATAAGTAATACTCTACTATACATGACTTTACAGATACCCTGGGACCATGAACCATGCTTTGATACAAGGTTTGTCACGATCTGAGCTGAGGCCTAGGCCACGACGAGCATCCCAAACCATGAAGGACTAAGAGCCACTCTAACTGGAGATCATATACACAATCCATATACTATAAAGTTATAGAAAAATAAAACAGAATCATGGTCATCTAATTTCAACAAAACCATACGGTTATAATTTCAATAAGACCCAAATCCATCCAACACCTGTTTGTGAAATCTCTACTAACGGAAAGAAAACAACATCTATTTAAAGACCAAAACAAGGCCCCTAGTTGGACCATAGGCTAAAAATAATAAAATTATCACATCAAATAAGGCCTTCTGAAATAAGAGAGGCTCACAAACTCCAATCATCTGACAAATCAATCTACGACTTAGCAGGACCCCGAGACTGTGCTTAAGATTCTAAAATATAGGGGATAAATACAAATATACTAGTATGCAGAACAATCCAAAATAATGTATTTTATACAACATAAGTGAGAGCAATTCATAAAATAGTTTATATATGATATAGGAAAAACACATGGGCATTCTTTGATAAATTTCTAAACACTTTATTGAGATCATGACTCTACTCTTAATTTATTTTTTGAGCTAGATGGTACACCTTACAATTTGTAATTCCATGAGCTATATGGAATATGCCCTTGAATTGATGGTCAAGCCCCCAATCCAAGTTTGCCATAAGGATTGGAGTATCTTTTAGGGGGACACACAAGATCACATAGCAGGGTGTCAAAATTCCCAATCAAATCAACATGTCAGGGTAGTGCATAAGATCACAAAGTAGAGATCCTAACCATAGTCTTAATTTGGAATGACATGAATCAAGGTACACAAGATCACAAAGCAAGGTACCATAATCTCTTGTCGGCAAATCATGGTTTCTAGATTGAGTCTTTCAACTTGTACTTTATTTGGGTAACCATCTAACTCTATTTAAGACCATTTTTAACCTTTTCTATATATGCATCTTTCTAAATTCAAAATCTGAGTAAATTTATATTTTAGTTTATTCTGAATCTGCTATGGCATTTATCTGTTTGGTATCATCATACCAAGACTTGCAGGTCATATATCTAATCCATACCATGTTCTTCTTTAGATTTTTCAATTAACTCAATTATTTGACCACCAAAAATATTTAAACAATACAAGGGAGTCCTTACTTCAAAACATGTGAAAAACTTATTCAAAGTTTCTCCCTTTCCAATATTTCAACATATGATGGTTAATTTATTTATAAAAATCCATGCATCTTTTTCCATTATCACCTTGGACATTTATAAATAATAAAACAACCTCAATTAAATTCATAATTAATATTAAGTTCAAAATAATAGTAAGACACTTATCTCATGCTTTAAAATATGCAACTGAATAACCCACAACATGTGAAATCAAGAGGCATCATAACATCAGAGGGGTTTTATCATTCTTTCTCTCGATTTAATCTTTGCAAAACCCAAAATAATATATACAAGTAAAAATCAATTTTAAGGGGAGTCCTCAAGATCAAAACATTATATCATTGAAAGAGTTTATAATATATGCTTTTTATTGTAACTCAAAACCCTTCATGAATATATGATTTCTCAATATTCAAAACATTATTAAAAATGATTTCACTATGACCATGTAGTTTAGGAAAACCCCACATACCTTAGATCACTTAATTTGATGTATGGAACACGAATCTTGATTCATTTATTGAACTTGAACTTAAAGATTGATTTTTTATCTTTGGGAAAGGGTTAGGGTTTTGTTTACAAGAAAAACTAATCCCTTTTGATCCTGTAATTCCTTATAAATGTTTCGATCTTCTATTTTCATGACTTGGGGATATAGGAAAAAGATGAGACTAGCCCTCAGTTTTAAAACATTTAGCAGAAACCTGATTTGGTGTCCTACCGCAATGCGTCAAGTGGCTTACCACTATAGGAACCATAATGCAGTGCAATTATAGTGACCTACTGGTTTAGGAATCCAACATGGCTCAAACCTCATCCAAAAAATCTAAAACTCCCCTAAGACATCCCCATTGCACCCCTGAATATGAATCAACTCAAAAATCTACGTCTCAAGGTCGGAAAGATTGATTTAGAAATCATTGAAGTATAAGAGCTTAAAATATGACTAATTCCTTTTAACACTTAGAAAAATTCCAGGTTGTTAGCTCCTAAGCATGCTACTAAGTTTGGTACTAAGTTGAGAAGACTACAGGGTGTTACAAGGTATATGCACTGGGTACATTTTGGAACTTAGATTGGTTATGATATTATGAATTTACTTTGCAGTCTCTCTTGTATGCACATTACATATGACCTGTATATTATTTGGTTCTTATATCTATCAACCTTATGGGTTGTTGTATATGTATAGGTTATGAATGTTATTTGTTGAGTATTAGTTAAACCTTTTGGTTTATGCTGCTCTATTAGGTATTGTTTGTCCAAACTAGCTAGTTATTACTGTTGTGTATGTTTATTTTTTAGGCAGGCTGATATAGACAGGTACTGAGTTTCGAGGTATAATTATGAATCCTTTACTTTTTATAGTTTCTTACATTATGAGTAGTATATTTAGGGTTAGACACTCAATTATAGGACTTGATCATGCTAGCACTAGCTTTTCTACTTGGTTAGGTTTCCCTAGAAAGGTTAGGTTGCCTATCTTAGGTTGTTACATTTGAGTTAGTCGCATGTACCTATATATATGTATGTATATATGTATGTATTCCTTGCACTTGTGTACTATTATTCCTTTGTTCACTCTTTATTTGTATATCTTCTAGTAATATACGGTGTAGTTCTTAGTTCCTGAATACAGCTAGAATAGGATACTGTATCCTTATTACCTCTCTAGCTTTATTATGTTAGCTTCCTGGATAGTTGTATGTAATTTACACTCCTTATTTGCCTGTTATCAATATTTGCATTATCTTTGGAGCTTAGTCGGTAGTTTCTTACTGAGTACCATGTGTTTGGTAATCACACTATATTTCTGCAATCTACAGATCACAATATGAGCTCTTGTCATTGGTATATGCATTATATAGAGCATTTATGGCTTGGAGATTTGGAGTGACCTTCTGTCGTTCGGAGTATTACTTCTCTCCCTTTTCTGGACTAGATTGATTTGTATGTTGTATTCAGAGATAGGTTGTACATACATATTTATTTAGTACTTCATTATATATTCTTATTTTATTAAAAGCTCTTGTACTAACTTCACCAGGTTTTGAGATTGTTATGCATATATGTATATGTTTTTGTGTGTGTGTATGTATATATATATAGAGAGAGACAGAGAGAGAGAGATTAGTCCTTGTACACAATTATTATGCATCTTTTCTTTCATTTATTTGGATAGTCCACATTATCAGTGGGTCTGGACTATGGGTTGGCTTACCTACTTTTGAGTTATAGTAGGTGTCATCATGACCTGAGTAATTGGGTCGTGATTGACACATATCAGTAGGCATTATCAGTCTACAAAGGTTAAATCCTACAAACATAATATAAAAATAAAAAATATTCCAATTTAATTTTTAAATTTCATATTCTAATTAGCACTCTTCTTACCACGTTCTAACTACAAGGCCTTATTCGATTCTGATCACTTCATGCTAATAACTATTAGGTTAATGATATGACATTTATTACTAATGGATCACTTTCTCACCATCATATCATTAGTCATGTATTTCCTCACCATCACTTTCCACTACTAACTACACATCAACCAATTATTATAGAAATGACACTAAAGCATAAATTTATAAACAAGTAATGGATATGTCAATTAAATAACGTAATTAAGTCAAACCACCTCACAAAAATCCTCTTTTATATCACCCAAATCTAGGAGGTGAACAAGATCACATTTATTTATATTAATACTAAATTCAATGCCAACACACAATAAGAACTTGTAAATCAAATGAGTTCAACATTACTTTATAAATATCTTATAATCTTACAACCTCAAATAATAGCTCAATCCTAGGAAAATATGCTAATATTAAGGCAATGCCACTGATACACTCAAAGAACCCAATGAAAGATCAATAACTAATGATCCACGCAAGGAACCCAATATACATATAACAAATAATAACTTGGTTCACTAAAGGAACTATCAAACTCTCCAAAATCACAGTTTACACACATTCTATAGGTCTTATGGCTTCCTACTATACATGACATACAAAGGACGAGCTTATCAAATATACTAGACAATTGATGTCTTTCCACACTTATCTTAAACCAAGTCTTATACTACCATTGTCTTATAAACTTCATAATTATACCCCTTCAACTCCTCTAATTCAATCACAACAAATAATCATCCTATCATCTCACAACAAAGACCAAGTAATACACAGTACAATCAAAAATGCTTGCATATCAACAAGGTCTTTTATCAATCACTTTATCATTTGTCAATCACAATTCTTGCATTTGCTAATCAATAAGTTCATCATTTATTAGCATACTATGCAATTATATAACAAAAAATTAATTTAACATGCAAACCTATAATCGCGTTGAGCCTTAACTCTAATTCAAGCATAATTTACATCATGTTTTATGGATAGTAGACAACTTATATCATCAACTCTCATCAACCAACTCCCACTCAAAAACATTTATGGATAGGTACTAAGAAAAAGATAATCAAGGAACATACATGAAATCAGTTGAGTTTAACCTCCTAGTTTACAAGACACATGGAAGTGTTCATAATTTATAATAACCTTTTTCATGTAGATTAGTGATGTGTCATGGTTTCATGACACTTTCAATGCTTACAACCAGAAAATATCCAAGTACTTAGGTTCTTTTTAGTAGATATAATGTGTTTTTATGTCTATTTTGGATGGACATAGGTTTTGAAACTGAGACCTAATTCACGAGTCATGATAGCACCCACGATATACTACCAGTAAGTAAGCCAAATTGTTACCCAAAGCTAAATGCAATGGGTTAACTTGGTGGAAAATACACAATCATATACGAAAATGAACAATACACTTTTAAAAAAGAAAAGATTTCCCAATAGATAAAAAATAGCCAAGGAAAGATATCATCCCATGACCTGGTAGAACTAGTACAAGAGTATCTAATAGTATTATAACTTAAAGAATTAGAATACTCAACAATATTTGTCTCGACGACAAAAGAATGAACATCTAAAGATAGAAGGAAATAGGTGACTTCGACTCTATGAGCTCACCTTCTCTCAGAAAAATCAACACAACATGATCAATATTCAATGGCGACATCTTGTACTCGGATCTGCACATAAAAGGTAAAGAAGTATAGTATGAGTACCAAAACAACAGGTACTCAATAAGCATCATCGGCCGACTGAACTAAATCATTATATAAGTATGATAAAATGTAAGATTTCATAACTAAGTCAAGATAAAAAAGCAAACCTGAATCATCTCCATTATTGTTGTACATAATAAATACTTTAATTGGAATAAAAATATAATACACGAAATTAACACATGCGATTGCCGTGCATTATAAGAAAATAAATTGGAATAATAATGCATCACAAGGAATCACATAAGCAATCACATACTATCTCCCATATACTAATTGGTGAGAAAAGTAAATAACTTATTACAGACTCACATACGCCTAAAGAGTACACTCAAAGATAGAATAATGCAACCATTTATTATTAAGATTAACCAATTCATTATCCAACCAATATCCCACAATTTATCATTAATTGGTCATTTACCAACATATGATAATGTACTCATATTCCATAATATTACCATCATTTAACAACCTTATCATTATTACTAACTAGCCACCATTTATTCGCTAACCATCTGTTATTAACGAATCCATTGATTAGGAGTCATCATATAACCTCTAGTCATCATTTAGCAATTACTCACCACATATCCGCTAATAACCATTTATTAGATAGCCATTATTTATCAACTAACAATATTTATTAACTAATCATTATTTACCAACTAATCTATACTTATCAACTAGTCATAATTAGTCACTTAAATAATATGCACCGCTAATCCTTATTTATCACTAATCATCAATATGACACCTTATAATTATTTTCCACTTTTTGGCTATAATCGGCATCCCTAATATCAACACCATACCGAGCTTGCATATGCATAAATATAGATAATAATAATCATATAATAATAAATAGCCAAATATAAACTATTAGATGTACACATAGGTGCATCGGCATAATCATCCTCTGGCTTTGACAAGTATTAATATATCATTCTAATCATCCTTCAAAATCGAATCGAGTATAATTGATATCATTATTATTCTCCAAAATTAAATTGGGTATAATCAACATCATCATCATCCTCCAAAATTAAACAGGGTATAATAAATATCAACATCAACTTTCAAAATTAAATCAGGTATACAATCATCCCAGTCATCTTTCAAAATTGAACCAGGGATATGCAATGTCTTAAGTGCCGATATAGTCAGCATCATGATCTCTAGCATAATTAATAGCATAACGTACCATATAATAAATAAGCATAACTTCTAGCACAATTAATAAAACAATTGCTAACATCATCAATAAGAGTGTTTTCTAGCATGATTACTAGCTTAATTGTTTAACATGATCATAATCATAAGTAATAGCATAGGAAATATCTTATCGATAGCATGGTCAAAGTTTTATCATTATCATAATAGATATATTATACAAAGCAGAACCAATTGCTTATCGCAACATAATTTACATCGCATCATAGTATAATTGACAATCTAATCCATTAGTATATGAATACAACTTTTAGTATTATCAATACCATAACCATCAAGTGCCACAGTTCATTAATATTTTCTCAAAGGGCATTCTCTAGGCATATAACAAGTTTATAAGGGTTTCAAGAGAACTAATCATCAAATCTTAACTTAAGGTGGGTTAAAGAGCCCACTTCTAAATCTCCAAATGTATTCTAAGGCAGTTCTACCCCAGACTAGACTAAGGTAGATAAATCTATTCTTAGATGTATAGAAAGCCACAATTAGCCCTAAGATAGAGATTATTCTCAAACACAACAACTAATTTCAAATGTAAACAAAGGCAATCTTCATTAGTGTAAGCAACTATGGTCTGTTTACCCTAAGCATGAGTAATTAGAGAATTTTTACTTAATAATCAGTAATATAAGGAACCTTATGCTAAACATAAGAAATGGAGTCCAATTTGCCTAAATCATAAGGAAATAAATTATATGTTCAACTCTACGGATTCAAAATAGCCTAAACGATCCAACTAACCCAAGTCTTGCATTTCATCAATCCCACAGAACCTTACCAAATCTAATGCAATATTATAAGAAAGTTATGACCATTATTGTGAGAAATAGTAAGTATAACACCCCGTGCTTTCAATGCTTAAATAATGCATTCAAAATTACCTGTGGGACCCCCATTTCTATGGTAAACCATGGTTAGAAGTTATGGGTTATGTTTGAAGTATTTTTGGACGTTGGAATTAGGTGTGTGTCGCCAAATAGACACTCCGTTAAGGTCGTTCGTCCCATGACAAACACCAATAGCCACTGGATGGATCATGATTTTGGCATGCCCCACCCACCCTCAAGTGTAATTTTGGCATGCGCTTCCCACCCTCAGGTGTACTTTGGCTGTGCGCAGCCCAGCAAAAGCCAAGGGTCAAAAATACTCTATTTTGACTTAGTTTAAGGGCGTTGGGGTCTTTTCACACCCCCAAACCATTATAATCATTCATAAACAAATTAAGGGGTCTTAAAACATGTTATTTCCACTCTCTTAACCCCAAACGTTCAATACATGACTCAAAACCCTTCCCCTCAATCCAAGAACAAAAAATTCAACCTTTCTCTCCAAGAATTCAAGTATCCAAGCTCTAAGGTTTCTTCAAGGATTCAAGTAATTAAGGTATGTGGCGTATTTATCAATGGCTTACTTTCACCAATTGAGCCCCAAAATCCTCTTTTTAATTTGCGTATGAATTTTACTATAATTATGATCATTTTCAATGTAAAATATGAAATTTATCCATGTTTTATCATTAGTTTTACATTCAAGCCAATCTAATAGTTTTATCACACGTAAATCATGCTCCTACATGTTTGAAGTTTCAATACCCTAAGTCATGTTTAGTTTGCATCATGCCAAATTCTCAAATTATTCTTTAAACTATATAAACATGATATTATCCTAATGTTAACTCATTCTCATATTTATATTTATATAATTTATCAGGTTATTGAAATGACCTATGTTTTGGGTATTTGAACTATGATTTTATACCATTGTTTTAAGCATTTTTATCGTATTCTTGTAATCATTTAGTATCAAAGGTTTATGAACACCCGATACCTATTTGCTTATATATGTCTCTAATTTTAAGCTACAAGTCATTCAGATCATGTTTTTAATATTATAATTAGATTATCATGTTCATGTTGAGCACTTATCAGTACAGTACCACATCATGTCAGACCTATGTTAATACCAGTGTCATTCAGTTAGGAGTAGAATTTAGGACTGATCAAACCTAGGGATGGGGGATCACTCACCAGTTAGGACGGGGTCCTTAGTAGCAGTCCCTAAGTTCTAGAACTATGTAGATAGCATAGCATTATGAGATGTCACCCTCCAATTTAGGACTGACACTCTCTTAGGGGTCACTCGCCAGTTAAGGACTGAATCCCTAGTCCTTTGGGACACCATTTTAGTGGATCCACATAGCCAGTGTTGGTATCCATGGCAAGGTATGGACACCCTTCCAACTGGGGTTACAAGTTGGACCTTGAGTAGCTTAAATTTGGACATATTGGTTACATAATAGCTCTCACTGTTTCAATCAATAGTTAGTTTATCTCAGTTAAGGTTTACTTTACCAAGTACTCAAATTTCTATAACTATACAATCAGTTTTACAGATTATTCATGTTATTCAGATCATGTCAGTACATGCTATACTTGGTCTTGCTTTCTATGTTTTACCTAGTTATGTTTATATCCTCAGTATCCATACATGATACTCAGTTAATTTTTACAGCATGTTTATCTTTACATGAGATTTACATACAGTATTCATATTTTTACCACTTCCCAGCTTACAGAATTATTTTTAGCTTATGAACTTATAAATTTTACTATGACTTACGCTTTTATGTACAACAATGTTTTAAATATATGTTTCAGCAAATTACTTATGTCCTCAGTTTTAAAGCATGTTTTAAATATTTTCATGATTTAGTGCATGTCTCCATATACTCAGTATATTCCAAAGTACTTACCACATATATGTGTTTGTGGCTATATCTTTAATAATGAAGGTACAAAATATAGCTCAAACACTAGGTTCAGTCAGTTCTCAGCTTTTAGCAAATAGGTGATGAGTTCTTCTATTTTGGGAACTCCAGTCAGTTGTAGTTCATAACTGTATTGTTATCATTATTATGTATTGATCTTTGGTAGTTGGAGGCATGTCCCATCTACCTACAGTTAGTATTATAGAGGCTTCATAGATAGTCAGTCAGAGTCACGATATGTAATTCAAGTTATTTCTTCAATTTTATCATGTTGTAAACTTTATCAGTGTTATATTTATTTAGATTATGTCATAATTAAGTTTCTTCTCAGCAAATTTAGATTTTGTGCAATTTTAAATAAGTTGCTCAAGTAGTATGCCAATTCATGGGTTAGATTGGGATCACTTGTGGTTCTAAAAACTATGTTATAGCTAGACGGGTAGCTTTAGGTCATGACAGACTTTGTATCAGAGCAAAAGGCTCAAGTGTCCAAGAGTTTCTATGATGTCGTGTCTAGTAGAGTCTTGTAGAATGGTACAGAGACGTCTGTACTTTTCTTCAAAAGACTATAAGGCATTTAAGAAATGTGTCCCTTCTTTGATATCTCAGGTCATGCTATAGAGATGTTCTCTACTATACTTAAATAGATTCTCGTTTTGCTCCATTCATGCCAACTTTACCTTATTTTTTTGGTAATAGAAATAGTGAAGCTTAAATTCCAGTTGATTGAGTTTTTTCAAACAACCCCCACAGATATTTACAGGATTGTGTATTGGCTCAAAAAGTATCCCACCAATGAATTTATATTCCTAAGGATGAATGATCTTATTCATGATCATGAAAAATCATGCATTGGGCTAAAGTCATATGTGCCCTCAAATCCTTTCTCAGAATCCTATGACAGCATACCATCTAGAATTAGAAGCATGAACCAAGAAGTTTAGCAATAGTAAAATAAGGATAGTGTTTATTTGGATTTAGTAGATTATGTATCCATGGGGCTAGTTGTATGAAAGGTAAATCAGTAGGCTTGAAACAGTGTATACAAGCATTTAAATAAACTGATTTAAAGTCAAGTATGATGGTGTGGTTATAATCTTGAGGTGTACCCAAGGTGATATAGTATTATATTATTTCCATGTTTTTATAGCGTGTGTTCTTAGATAGTACCCTTTAGTTTCTAAGTGCAAATGAGGCTAGTTATATAGTATATGATGTTCTTACTAGCTAAGTTATAGGTTATAGGTTGATGATGTTGGGCATGTTGATGTAATGGTAATTCTCATGGTTTAGGAAAAATATAAGTTTAGAGATGTGATATTAGTAGGCTATGAAGGCAAAGAAGTAGATTATGTGTTTAGTAAGGAAAGTATGTTGTCGAGAAGGGTGTAAGTATGTGGTGATAATTGTTGAAGCTAAGGAAAGTTAAGGATATCATTTATTAAGGGAGTGTTCAAGAATGAAGTTAGTATGGTTCATTAAAAATTTGGAATATCCATGTTAAGTGTTAGAATTTAAATTTGAATCTTTGTTGATTGAGCTAATAGAAAGAAGAGTTAAAATTCTAGATGGTGTGAAGTCAGGATATGGTGATACACCTAAAGATTCTAAGTTAGGAAGTTTTCAAGTTATTATATGGTGACTAGTGGTGCTACAAAATAGTAAGAATTGTATCTCAGAAGAAAGTACTAGTAGAGGGTTTTACACTTTCAACTGTAGTCTTTCAGGGTGAGTTTATTATTTATGTGTATTGTTATATCTCAAAATCTAGAGTAAAGTGGTTTCAGTTCAGTTTATAGTCTATTAAAAGGGTCCACAGACTTATAATGATGGCTTAAAGCTATGTGGGAGATGATAGAACAAGGAACCAAGTTAGCATTTCAGATTCTAGTAGTGATGCCAGTGTATTATAAACATCAATTGGGAAGGAAGATTCCCAACCCATTCTTATCACGGTACAAATTTTTGTAATTTATTCATCATGACATCTACTCAAGCCTCACAAGTCATCTCCATGAACATAGCTCATATTCATGCATTTTTCATAAGATCATGTACGCTCCCAGCTTCTTATATGTGGAGTTCCAGTTCACTCAGCTGTACAAATCATATTTCATGAATTCATGAACTTCAAATTCAGGTCATGCAACTCATAACTCATGTACCCATGCTTTACAGAAGGTTCAGTTCTAGGAACTCATGCTACACTATTAATGATCAGCAAAATTCTAATAATTTCATGTGTGTCCTTAGTTTAGATCGCTTTAATGAATCCATCTCGTGGATACTCTTTTCCTCTGGCCTCATTTTAGTTTCCAAGTTATGCATAGTATTCTTTCATACTTCATGTCCTTATGTTCTAATCTTTCAGTGACCTCTCCTTATGTAAAGATAGTGGTGATGATCAATGGTTTAGATAGGAGAGAGTAAATGTTCCGTATTAGGAAAAGATAGTAGTATGCTTGTTCTTGAAATTCAAGAGGGTGGGCGAATTAAACTTTTTCTTCTGTTAGTTGACTACTGACTCCTCACAGTGGACTCACCTGTAGATAAGTGCACTTCATAAACATATTAGATTTAAAATAGTTAAGCACGTAAATAACAAAAGATAGAGTAATAACACAAAAATTTATCCTGGTTCGGAACACCAATGTGGTTCCTACTTCCAGTCTCCTTGGGTTTCAAAGTTTCCTTAGATTGTTAAATGTCAGGCTCGAGTACAATGATAGGAAACAAGTGCTGAAGACTTATTTTTCTCTTTAGATCTTATGACACAACTTCAGTTGATGTTACAAAGTTGACTTGATCCTACTCTTTATATAACAATCGTAAACTAAGAATTACAAAGCCTTGTGATACTAAGAAAAAGACACTTTGATTTTTCTCCTTGAAATTGCATAACCCATTTCCATCTTCAGTCTTCCTCTTTTATAGTCTTCAGCTACTGCTCTTTATAAAGAAACCCAAGAGATTTCTTCTCAATCAAGGATTTGAATTGATTCCCTGATTGAAGGAGTTTTTACCTTATGGTATGTCCATATCAGATATTTCCATTCTTGGTGCAATTTTCCTTTCTCACATCTATACATGTCTATATTAGATATGTCCATATAAGATATGTCCATATCAGATATGTCCATGTAAGGAGTGAGATCATCCTTCTCCTTGATCTTGCCATGAGGTGCATCCAATTGCCTTGTCTATTGATATTTTTAGTTGATATGATTTTTGTTAACTTTTCAAATGATATCCTACTTTTGATGTGGCTCCATATTTAGCACGATATTCTTATGGAGAATATTCCTTGCCGTGTGTGATATATCCTTCCATGATTTGAGACCTTCAGTGTCCTTTATATGAGATCTCTTTCCATCTTTAGGGATATTCAATATCCTACAACGTTCACTTATTAGTTTGTTATTATTAAAACACAAAACATAAATATAGGAGGAAAACAATCTCCCTCTTTTTTATAATGACAAACAAGCATAAACATCAGTTGACTACCCTATCTATCACAATAGTCGGCTTGCTCCCCCTGACTTATAAATAATTCTGTTGTTCCAAGTTTCTTGAGTATCAGTCGATTCTTATTTATTAATAGTCAATTTTCTCCCTCTAAATTGTAGGCACTTTTGATGTTCTTATCTTTCTCCCTCTTTTGTCATAATCAAAAGGAAATACAGAGTAGCGAAAAGAGCAGTAGACAGATAGCAGATATTTAATGTATCAACTAACAAGTACTAGGTAAAACAATCAGTGTGGCAGATAGTGTGTTAAAAATCATTTTACACCCCAGCAAATATAAGGGACATGACCCCCTTTTGAAAATCAATTTTTGGTTAAAAACTGACGAGAAAATTGGAACAAGTAAAAGAGATCTTTGTCCAAAAATAAGACTTAAAATTCATTAATGCTGAGAATACCAAGTCCTTTTCTAAGGTAACAAAATCTTTCTTCTAATAGGATTTTTTAAAAATATCTTCTAGTTGAGTTTTGGAGTCAACAAATGTTAACAAAAAATCACCATTTTCTACATGATTTAAAAAAAAATGCTTAATACCAATGTGTTTTGCCCTGGAATGATGGAGAGTATATTTGGATAAGCTAATAGCGTTGGTATTGTCAAACAATATGGGAACAGATTAAAAGGAAAGATTAAAATCAAGTGGTTGATGCATAATCCATAAAATTTGAGTACCACAACTACCAACGGCTATGTATTCGGCTTCAATTGTTGAAAGAGCAACTAAAGTTTGCTTCTAGCTGTGCCATGAGATCAGGGCATCACTAAGAATTTTACATGTTCCACTAGTGATTTTTCTGTCACTTTTATCACTTGCAAAGTCAGTGTCTGGATATCCAATTAAATCAAAATGGGAAGAGCAAGGGCACCATAGTCTAATATCTTAAGTTCCTATGAGATATCGGATGATCCTTTAGACGGTAGTCAGATGAGACTCTTTAGGAGTTGAATGGAACCTGGCACACTTACATACACTGAACATGATGTCTGATCGACTGGCGATCAAGTACAGTAGTGATCTAATCATTCCCTTGTACATCTTTTCATCAACATCCCTCCCATATGAGTTTGAATCAAGACTTATAGATGGGATCATCAGAGTTCTAGAGGCCTTTTATTTTTTCATACCAATTTTTTTATGAGTAACTTTGTGTACTTAGCTTGACTAATGAAGGTACCTTTGGGAGTTTTTTAAATTTTTAATCCTAAGAATAATATGAGCTCTCCCATAAGACCCATTTCAAATTCTTCTTTTATCAAATTAGAAAAATGCTCACACACAGAGATGTTAGGACTACCAAAAATAATATCATCATTGTAAATTTGCACAATAATAAGATTTGAATCAAGTTTATGTATAAACAGAGTTGTATCAATTTTACCTCTTTGAAAATTGTTATTTAGTAAGAAGTACCCAATCACTCATACCAAGCCTTTGGAGTTTGTTTGAGACCGTAGAGTGTTTTTAACAATCTGAAAATATGATTTAGATAAGATTGATTTTCAAACCCGGGAGTTGTTTTACAAAAACTTCCTCATGAATGAAACCTTTTAAGAAGGCGCTTTTGACGCCCATTTGATATGACTTAAAATATTTGAAAGCAACAAAAGCTAATAAAATTCAAATTGATTCTAACATTGCCATAGGAGAAAAGTTTTCATCATAATTAATACCTTCTTGTTGGGAGTAGCCTTTAGCTACAAGTCTGTCTTTGTTTCTGATAACCTTACCTTCTTTATTTAGTTTGTTTCTGTAGACCCATCAAGTTCCAATTACTGAGTAGTTCTTGGGTTTTTCAACCAGAGTCCAATCTTGATTCGTTCAAACTGGACTAATTTTTTCTTTATTTCTTTGACCCAGATTCATCTTTGAGGGCCTTATTGGTCCTTTTTTGGTTTAATTTGAGATAAAAGGGCAACAGATGCTTTCCTTATCAATGATGCTCTTGTTTGTATCCCATCATCTGTATTTTTAATGATAAATTCATTTGGATATCTAGTATCGTGTTTCCACTCTCTTAGAATAGTTGATTTGACTATTTCTGTTATGGGAGTCGACTCTCGGGGAGGTATAGTCAACTCGTCCTGTGATGGCTCAGGGGTTGTTTTAGTATTGGCTCTAGATTGTAGATCACTTACCTATTTTTTATAAATACTCAAACTCATAGGAGGATGGTTAGATTCATCAAATACAATATGCATACTCACATGCCCAAGATTTTTGTTCCACAACCAAATATTATTGGTTTGCACAGTGAGGCAGATTAAAGTAGAAAAAATAGGAATGTTTAAAACATAAATATTATTACCACGTTCACTGATGAGAGAGATATCTCTTTTGTCGTGTTTGATTGAGCAACTTTTGGCTTTGAAGAAGATTCAAAATTTGGCATCACATAGACGACTGATGTCGAATAGGTTATGTTTGAGGTCGTCTACTAGATACACTTTAGTAACTTTACATGAGGAGCTGAGCTTTACTAAGATGACTCTGATGACATTGCCTTTAATATCGTCATCGAATCTGACTAATTTTCCATCTATATTTTTTAAAACAAAAGAGATCCCTTTCTCTTTGGCTATACCTCTAGAACATCCACTATCCATCCTTCCTTTTTATAGATTTTGCAGACATATTCCTACAAAATAAGAAGCTTAATTCTTCTTAGATACCCAAGTGGTCTTAGGTCCTTACGGGTTAGATATGCTTTCTTTGGGCTTTAAAATCCACATACTTTTAGGCTTATGCCTGCAATTGTAGGATTTGTGACCTCTCTGAACACAGATAAGATAGATGGGTCCTCGAGAGGAGAAAGAGGTTTTAGCTGATTTAAATGACCCTGATTAGGAACTCAAATAGTTTTTGAAAGAATTTGATCTTACAAAACTATGGCTTGGGAAAGTCCTAAGACTATTTAATCTTATTTTTACATCATCAAGCTTTTCATGAAGTTGGTAAATTTCAATTTGACATGCTTCTATTTCTATTTGTCGGTTTTGACATTCTTCTTAGAGTTTTTGTTACGATCTTCACAACTCTTCTTCTCTTGAGCTAGTTTATTATATTCATCTATGACTTTTTGAAGATCTTTGATCATCATATCCAAGTGGATTCAAGAGTATTAAATTTATGACTATCATGTTGTCTTACCTCGTTAAGTCCACATATTACCATGAAGTATATATTCGCGACCTCTGTTTTTTCTTTGGTTTTATCCTCATCACTCCAGGCTCTAAAATTTTAGTTCTTCCAGTATGTTCTCCTTTTTAATTTTGGATAGTTCTGTTTAAAGTGGTCAGGTTTTCCACAGTAATAGGAGAGTTCATCATTTCTAATAGAATCATCATTCTTGGTTCATTGGGATCTTTGTTGTCTTTGTCTCATGATTTGCCTTACTCCGTGATTTATGAGAGCCATTCCTTCACTGTTGGACTCTTCAATAATGTCCACTTTTTCTCCTCCTTGTGGTACCTATTTTATCTCAGTTATGGTTTACTTGACTAAGTACTCAGATTTCAATAATTATACAGTCAGTTTTACAAATTATTCATGTTATTCAGATCATATCAGTACATGCTATACTTGGTCTTGCATACTAAGTTTTACGTGTTTATGTTTTCATCCTCGGTATCCATACATAATCCTCAGTTAATTTTTACAGCAAGTTTAGCTTTAGATGAGATTTACATACAGTATTCATGTTTCTACCTGCTTCCCAGCTTACAAAATTATTTTCAGCTTATGAACTTATAAATTTCACTATGACTTACCGCTTTCATGTACAACCAAGTTTTAAATATATGTTTTAGAAAATAACTTATGTCTTCTGTTTTAAATTATGTTTTAAATATTTTCATGATTCAATGTATGTCTGCATATACTCAGTACATTCCAAAGTACTAACCACATATACACATTTGTGGCTACATCCTTCATAATATAGATACAAGGTGTAGCTCATACACCAGGGTTAGACAGTTCTTAGCTTTTAGCCAGCAAGTGATGAGTTCTCATAGTTTGGGAACTCCAATTAGTTGTAGTTCATAACTGTACTGTTATCATTCTTATGTATTGATTTGTGGTAGTAGGAGGCATGTCCCTGCCACTTAGAGTAAGTATAGTAGAAACTCCATAGATAGTCAGTCAGAGTCACGATATGTAATTCAAGTTATTTCTTTAGTTTTATCATGTTGTAAACTTTATTAGTATTATATTTATTCAGATTATGTCATGATTAAGTTTTCGCTCAATAAATTTAGTTTTTATACAATTTTAAATCAGTTTCTCAAGAAGTATGACAGTTTATTGGTTAGCTTTGGATCACTTATGGTTCTAAGCACCGTGTTACGACTAGGGGGTAGCTATAGGTCATGACAAAGTTTTATGCTCTCAAGAGAAGGGTGAAAATAGATGAATTTGTAACATTTAGGGTCTATCTATACCTGTACTAGGTACTTGGATCCTGATATCACGGACCTAGACCTCCGATCTCAACTTATGGCAACAGAAGGAAATGTTATGATCGCAATATTCTCTTCTGCGATGCTCCACTTTCTCTGCCAAGTGTACCGTGATTACGTCCCTTGGCTTGCGATTGGAGCTACACCAGATGACAGGTGAAACTTAGAAAACCATCCAATTTTTTGTCAAGCCCTTGAAATTCATCCAGAGTCTTGTATATGCAAATGAACTATGTAACCACACCAAATTCAATGTTACAAATGTGATAGCGCACTCAAAATTTCCATCCGAGATTATTTTGACCAAATGTAAGTCCCACACTCATATTTTATTTTCATAACTTTTCAACCAATAGTTTAAAATTAGCCCGAGTGCCTTGGGACCCAAACCAAAGGAATACCTATCCTAAAATCAACATTACGGAGCTACTAGCTCAGTCAGAAATTACATTTGAGGTCATCTTATTAAAGTTATCGCATGGTGGCCATTTGAAACCAGGGAAGACTTCAAAATCGGTAAATGGCTCTAAAAATAAAATCAACTACCTGGTAACCAAACTATTAGTCCCAATAAGTCATAAATGACTTGGGGCAGCTATAGAGAAGCTTTAACGGCGAAAATAAGCAAATGTATGGAAAATAACCTGAAGGGTCATTACAATATCCATTATCAAAGGAAACTTCGTCCGCAAAATTTAAGGATTAGGATATACCTGAAGTCTCAAATAGGTGAGGATACTTAGTATACATCTCATTCTTGACCTCCCAAGTGGCCTCCTCCACTGGGCGGTGGCTCCACTGAACCTTAACTATAGGAATCTCTCTAGTGTACAACCACCTAACATGACTAGCTAAAATGAGCACAGGCTCCTCCACAAAGGTCGAATTCTCATCTAACTGGACTTAGTATTATCTAAGAACATAAGAAGGATTAGGGATATATTACTGCAACATATAGCACATGGTCAAATACATTTAAATCCTTAACTTGGGTTGTGTAGCATTGGCCATCCTAAAACCACCCACGAGTTATATGGGTTCAACTCCCCATACTAAAAGGTCCCAGAGCGTGTTAGCCACGCTACCAGAGAAAAGAACCTGAGATGACTAGTACACCTCCCAAAATATAGTGTGACATTATAAACACTAGTAACCAAGACTACCCTCATATCGGCAAACGTGTGTTTCTATTATCGGTCCCCTCGGGACCCCCACCTTCAATGCCTTTGCTATTCAATCCCATTTAAGTCCATATTAAGTCATTTAAACATTCCTATACATTTACCAAGGAGTATTTTTATTAGGCATTAATCATTGGTATCGTCATTCCAAAACTAGAGCTTGCAAGTGTATTACCTAATGACATATAAACCATTAAACCAAATTAGACTCCATCATTTCTAATTAACCAAAACCATTTGTGATCAAACTATTGACACCAAGGCCTTTCAAAATCCATATGAAACCAACCAAAACCAATTCATCTTCCATTTACCATTTATGCAATGCAACAAATCCAAGAATAATAAAACTGTGTGACAAAATCATTCTCATTGAAAATTTCACAAATAGATTGAGGGCATGCCATTATAAAAGAAAAAATCATCAAATTTGGGTTTCAACCATGACCCTTCCATTAAATCATCATTTCCGTGCACCCATATGTGCAAAACCATAATTAAAAATATGCATAGTCATAATTTAAAACATAGAAAACAATATTAAATAATATGTATTCAAACCCCTCAACCTTGGTTTTAAAACCACCATTAATGATTCATAAAAATGCTTTAAACATGCACTTTTAGTAAACTAATAATGACGGAAGAGTCACATAGATGCATTACAAAGATTAATGGAGAGAAATTGATCCTTAAGCCCTTAGATGACCACTTTGGAGAAACCCCAACCAATTTTTCTTGAGAGGATTTTGAGAGAGTAAAGAGGATGTTTAATCTTCTAAAGTGTGGAATGGATAATCAAGAAGTGTTATAGGGACATGGGGTATTATGGGTTTTGAGAGGTAAATGTCCAAACTCGTGACCACAACATACGACTCATGCCCTAGAGTTGTCACCAAGTCAGAAGTTGGACACCCACACACTATCCACCTTATGACTCCATGACCCCATATGCAACCTAACAATATGACTTATATGGTTTAGTTAATTCCAAGACAGAACCCAAGGGATTGGATACTGGACAACATATGTCCCAACTTTACCACTCGTAACCTGTCCTCACAGATCTTAGTGAGCCACTCGTACTTAGAGCCAAATCAAGTCACTGAGTTTTTGATTTGGTTAAGGATCATCATAATGACTCGTCAACAGCCCAAATGACCAGTACCACCAAGTCATTACCAAGATCAAAAACCAAACCACTATTTATTGGTCACCTAACAACTACGGTCACCTGACCCGTACCCGCACCATACGACTCATATGGTTAAGTCGCCATCAAGATAGTGAGCTCAAAGCTCAAGAAACTTCTAAGGGCCAAACCCAGGGTGTTTCAATTCTCCCTCACTTGGATCATTCATCCCCAAAAAATATAATAAGGCATTGACTAGTACAATCAAACCCCAAATGCCTCTACTCTTACCTTTAACTAAGATAGAAAACAAATATGTTAAGAATAACACATACATTATGCATGATCTTTCAAAGCAGAAAACAAGAATGGATACTTGTACTTCATGTCCTCTTCATCTTCCCAAGGGGAACATTTATCAAAGCTATGTCCTTTGTCTGCAACTAATGAACTTGTTGATCCAAGATTTCAATTGGGACCTCCTAATAATATAAGGAATCCAAAATACCAATATCTTTGATAAGCACAATCTGTGATGGATCACCCACACACTTCCTCAACATACACACATGGAACACCAGTAAATGAAGATCAAACTAAAAGGCAAATCCAATTCATAAGAAATGTTACCAACCCTTTGAAAAAACAATTACTGACTAATATACTGGGGACTAACCTTCCCATTCTTCTCAAACCTCATAACTCCCTTCATGGAATAAACCATCAAGAACACCCTATCCCCAATCTCAAACTCTAAATCCATATGCCTCACATATGTATAGGACATCTGGCGGCTTTGGGTAGCATTAAGCCTATTCTGAATCACCTTCACCTTCTCCAGGGCTTGGCGAACCAAATCTAGGACAAATATCTCCACCTCACCAACCTCAAACACCCTATAGGAGACCTATACATCCAACTATACAAGGCCTCAAATGGAGCAATCCCAATGTGAGAGTCATAGTTGTTATTATACATAAACTATAAGGGGTAAATGCTCAAACTAACTACTACCACAGTCAATCACACAATCTTGAAGCATATCTTTTTATTTCTAAATAGTTTCTTCCCCTTGCCCATCCGACTGTGGATGGAAAGTAGTACTAAGACTCACTTTGGTTCCCAAACCTTTCCGAAACAACCACCAAACATGCGATGAAAACTGCATACCATGATTTAATATGATTGAAATAGGCACCCCACAAAACTTTACAATATTTTGGAGTTACAATCTAGCATAATCATCTACCGAAAAACTAGTCCTCATTGACAAGAAATGACCAAACTTTGTCATCCTATCCACGATGACCCAAACCGAATCAAACTAATTCTGAGACCAAGGAAGACCGGTAATGAAATCCATAGTGATAACTTCCCACTTCCACATAGGAAACTCAATATGTTCATATAATCCTTTGGGCCTTATGTGCTAAACCTTCACTTTTTAGTACACCATGCACTTAGCCACAAAATTAGCCACATCCCGCTTCATATTATTCCACGATACATCTCCTTAAGGTCATGATACATTTTTGTCAAACCAGGATAAATAGCTTAATACGACTTATGTGCCTCTTCTAAGATCCACTCTTGCAATCCATCCACATCTGGTACCACAAGGTACCATCACCACTAATCTTAAAAGACTTTACTTTCTCTAACCACTTACATCACCCTTGATCCTCGTCAATATAGGATTTAACACTTGCTTTTCCTTTACCTTAATACCCAGAGATGATTGTGCCACCTTTTTCATAAACCCACTACCATCATCAAAGTCTAAGAGAGAAACTCTAAGGTTAGCCAAACGGTGAATATCTTTCACCAACTCCATCTTCCTTCCATCCACATGAGTTAGACTCTTCATGGATAACCTGCTAAAAGGATCCGAAACCATGTTAGCTTTACCTGGATGGTAGTGAAGACTCATGTCACAATTCTTAAGCAGCTCAAGCCATCTCCTTTACCTGAGGTTCAGCTTTTTTGGAATAAATCTGTATTCCAGGCTCTTATAATCAGAAAAGATATCCACATACATGCCATACAAATAGTGAAACTAAATTTTCAATGTGAATACCAAAGCCAAAAACTCCAAGACATGAGTCAAATAATTCTTCTCATGCACTTTCAATTGTCTAGAGGCATAAGCTACCACTTTGCCATACTACGTCTAGATGCAACCAAGCCCCACACGAGATGCATCACTATATACCACAAACACATCTATTACTTTGGGCAAAGTAAATACTGGAGCCAAAGTCAGCTAATCCTTCAACTTCTCAAAACTACCCTCACAAGTATCAGACCATAAAATTTACCTTCTTCTGAGTTAGCTTAGTCGACGAGGCAGTTGTTGAAGAGAAAATTTCCACAAACATTCTATAATAATCAGCTTAACCCAAGAAGCTCTGGATATCAAATGTAGTTGTGGATCTAGGCCTCCTCTTAACCACTACAGCTTTCTGTGTATCCACCATGATCCCTTTACTAGAAATTACATGACCCAGTAAATTGACTGTGTTCAACCAGAATTCACATTTTGAAAATTTAGCATACAACTATTGCTTCTTCAAGGTCTTCAATACAATGCAGAGGTGATTGAATGGTCCACCTCATATATAGAGGACACCAGAATATTATCTATGAACATAATAATGAACAAATCATAAAACTAACAAAAGACTCTATTGATCAAGTCCATGAATGTCGCTGGGGCATTAGTGTAATACCTCAAAAATGAGTCCCAAGATGTTAGACGGTGCTCAATACTATGAGTAGTCTCAAGCTAACCCTGTAAGCCTTATACTAAAGTTGTAACTCATAATATAGAAATCTAACCATGCAAAATAATACTGGACTTCTTAATACTTTCTAAATTGAACTAGAATTAACTAAACATAATGTTTGAAAATATTTAGGTAGGAAATTTGAATAATCAACACTGTAAGTTTGAAATGTATCTAATAGTCTGACAAGCCTCTAACACTACTAACTAGAGTGTCTTTGGGATAGATCCCCAGCTGACTCGAACTGTCTGAACATAACTGAATAAACTACTCTAAAAAGCTGGAAATTTGATTAACTGGGTCCCTAAATAATGAGGACTCACCAACTATCGGGATATTGATAGAGATGCTCTTGGTCAATCTCACTGCTGGAACTGAGCACCAGAACTTACATTATTAAACAATGTAGCACATAGACATATACATGTATTAGTACTTTTAGAATGTACTGAGCATATTGGATGAATGCATTAGTAAAATAGTGAGGGAATGTATATCTTTCTCATAAAGAATGAATGCTAAGTATAAATATCTCACCTTGTCTCGAGTAATTGAAAGTTGTAATCATAAATCATGAATGGTAAAACATACTATATGAATACTGTGAGCCACCTTAGTTCTAAATCTATACTTGAAATTTGTTTTGAAATCATGCGTTCTAAGTGTAGGAAGGACTCACTTTTATCATATGAAAACAAAAAGCTAAAATTATGTAAGTAATGTCTTAAGTAGAACCATATCTGAGTAAATTCGTAAGCCTTTACACTTAGTTTCTAGGAGTTGCTCTATTATGCTATTTTAGGACTTAGGTTACAAAGGAGGTTCTTTAAACTGACATACACTATGTGAGCTATCCTAGTGTTAAACATCTAGTCCCTTATAGGAAAACCTCACATTGAGGAGAGGTTTTATACTCTTGCCAAGGAGTATAACTTGAGCTAAGTGATCACAATCTGTATCTGTCATCCATATAAATGGGAATAATCTAAATCTGTACCTATGTTGGCTCGTAGTTCTTGGGCATGTGAACATACCCAACTCGGCGCTAAATACTACTCCCTTTATTTGTATGCTCATTCTGTAGGATATCCACTTTAAAACTAACACAAGGGTTTGTAGTGAAAACCAGCTATGCATTTATTTGTTTAAATCTGAAATCAAACTTAATCTATAACCAAATCTATAATCAATACTGTAAAGTAGATTCCATGACTTAGCTGGGGAACAAAAGATCAAATTTTGGTTCAAAAGGATGATTATAAACAAATTATAAGATGCTTAAAAGCAACATAATTCTTGGAATATCAATATTCAAACTAGGACTTAATAACCCACGCTTCAAAATTCATGTCAAATTATTACAAATCATGCTCAATAACATCATGAAGTTCTTACACAATTCTTGTCAAAATAATGAAATTCAACCTTCATTGTATATAAAACTACTTCACAAACGTAAATGTGAAATAATAGGCATGTAAATCATTATGTAAAACACTTTTAATATCATAATCTTCAAATAACAATATTTGTGTATGAACCCTAATTTGAAATTCATGTAAATTCAACTTTAAAGACTAGTTTTGGGCACAAGGATGAAAGGAGCATCCTTGTTCATAATCCCACATAACTTAATTTATGAAATTGGTGTAGACATTTGACCTTGAATCCCTATTTGTGCCTTTGATGGTTGTTTCTTGAAGATCTTAAATTGGAAACCTTGAATTTTGGGTTATCTTGGAAAAAAATGGTAAAATTTGGATTTCTTGAGGTTTAAAATTTGAAGCTCTAGGTTTTCTTTCGAGAGAAATTTGTGGAAAGTGGGTATAATATGCTTAGAATAGGTTTAATCTTTTGTTTTTCATGATTTGGGGGCTTGGGAAAAGACTAAATTGCCCCTTTGAAATTTAAGTTAGGAACTGGAGTCCCAATTTTGCACCTTGATGTGATGTGGCGCCATCATGGTGGCTTATTGGAAAAGGGATGAGTGCAATTTTTCACTCTGGTGAGACACGGTGCTATCACACTGCATCACTGGAAAATAGCTGAGTGCAAAATTGCACTCCAATGCAACGCAGTGCATGTTCCACTGTGATTTTTGGTGTGACATTTTCCAATCCCAGTGATCTACTGGAAAGGGACGAGCATGATTTTGGGGTTCACCGTGACATGGCATAGTCATGGTGAGCTACTGCCTCTTACGAAAAGTGCCATAACTTCTTTCCCGGGTATCGAATTTAGGAGAAATTGGTATTGTTGGAAAGCTGACTCAATTATCTACAATTTGGTGGGTCTTGATCTGAAAAATTCTACATACATAAAAAGTTATACACACTAGGATCTGAATTAAATTAAGAAAATATAGGGTATTTTAATATCTCTACCTTGGGAGCATTCGTTCTGGAATGAGACTAGTGGAGCTGAGAGTACTGCGGAACTGAAACATATACTATCATGCACCACTAAAACAGAATGGCATAACTAAATCTAAAACATAATAAGCAACTGAACTAATCTGTGAATGCATGAGTTGACATTAAGATAATCACATGGTTGAAATTGAGACTGGAAAAGAAGTGAGTTAAGGAAGACTGTTACCTTAGGCTGAATTTGAGTTTGTGGAGAAAAGGTAAGGATACTTGGTTTGCATGTCTATTTCTGCTTCCCAAGTGGCACCCTCAACAGACTGATTTTACCACAGAACTTTGACCAAGGGAACTTCTTTGTTCCTTAGTCTACGGATCTGGTGATCAAGAATATCTATTGGAATTTCTTCGTATGACAGGCTATTCTGAATATCCATGCTTTCTAGAGGGACTACAACAATAGAATAATCCATACACTTCTTCAATAAGGATACATGGAACACTGGGTGAACTGATGAAAAGTCTGCAGGTAGCTCAAGCTCATATGCTACCTTCCCCACATGACTCAATATCCTATAGGGACCCATATATCAGGGACTAAGCTTTCCTTTTTTGCCAAATCTCTTCACCTCGTTAATAGGTGAAACCTTCAAATAAAAAAATCATCGACTTCAAACTCAAGATATCTCCTTCTTACATCTACATAAGATTTTTGATGACTCTGAGTTGCCTTCAATATCTTTGAATCAATTGAAATTTCTCCATGGATTCAAAGACGATATCCGGCCCAATCAAAGCGGACTCATCCACTTTGAACCAACCGACTAGTGACCTATATCTCCTCCTATAAAAAAGCCTCAAACGGGGCCATCTGAATAGTAGAATGGTAACTGTTATTGTAGGCAAACTCGAGCAACGGTAAGTGGTCATCCTAATGCCTCTGAAGTTAAGAACACATTCCATTAACATATCATCTAGGGTCTAAATAGTCCTCTCTGCCTAACCATATATCTATGGATAAAAAGCTGAATTGAGATTAACTTGGGTACCAAGACCCTTCTGAAAGGCTTTCCAAAATTGAGACGTAAATAGAGTACCTCTAGCTGAGATGATGGACAAGAGAACTCAGTGAAATCTAACCAACTCTCTGATATACAGCTTAGCATAATCTTAAACTATGTAGGATGTGTGAACTGGTAAGAAGTGAGAAGATTTGGTCAATTTGTCTACAATAACCCAACTCAAATCATGTTGTCGGCACGAATAGGGTAACTATATCACAAAGTCCATGTTCACCTCTTCCTACTTCCAAGTGGGAATACCAAACTCCTATAATGTGATACTAGGTCTTTGGTGCTCTACCTTAACCTGTTGATAAGTTGCACACTTAGCCACAAATTTTGTGATATCTCTCTTCATACCACTCCACCAATAGACTTCCCGCAAATCACGGTACATTTTGGTGGCTCCTGGGTAAATGGAGTAACGTGTACCATGCGCTTCTGCCATAATCCGCTGTCTCAAACCGTCAACACACGACACACATAATCTACTCTAGTATCTCAACACACCATCTCCTCCTTGGGAGAAAACCTCTACTTTTTGGTCTTTAACTGAACCCTTTAATTTGACCAAACTAGAGTCCTTATCTTATTTCTCTTTCATTTCAAAAACTAGAGAAGATTCTGAACTATTCTGAACCCAAATATTCCCCTCAACTGAGTCTACCAACTTCACACCCAATCTAGCTAACTGGTGAACTTCTCAAACTAGTTCTCTTTTATCATTCTCCACATGAGCAACACTGCCTATAGACAGTCTACTAAGGGCGTTTGCCACCACATTGGCCTTGCCTGGATGATATAACACACTCATGTCATAATCCTTCACCAATTCTAACCACCTTCTTTGACAAAGATTTAACTCCCTCTGAGTAAACACATATTGCAAGATTTTGTGTTCCATGAATACATCAACATGTACCCTATAAAGATAGTGCCTCTAAATTTTCAATGAAAATACAACAGCAGCTAGCTCAAGGTCATAGGTAGGGTAACTCTTTTTGTGATGCTTAAGCTGTCTAGAGGCATAGGCTATAACCTTACCTCTCTGCATCAAAACACAACCTAGATCGATTTTAGAAGCATCACAATAGATAATGAATCCATCGGTACCATCAGGTAGCATTAAAACTAGGGCTGAAGTGAGTTGAGCCTTCAACTCCTGAAAAATCTTCTCACAGGAATCTGGCCACTAAAACTTAACTTTCTTTTAGGTCAATCTAGACATGGGGGATGCAATGGATGAAAACCCTTCCATAAAACATCTGTAATATCCAGTTAGACCCAAGAAACTCCTGATATTTGATGGAGAGATAGGTCTAGGCCAGTTTCGTACTGCTTCTATCTTTTGGGGATCAACTCTAATGCCATCACTGGAAATAATATGACCAAGGAAAGCTACTGATCTAAGCCAAAATTCACATTTGCTGGATTTGGCAAACAACTGGTGATCCCTAAGAGTTTGCAATATAATTCTAAGATGGTCTGTGTGGTCATCCTCACTACGATAATAGACAAGAATATAATTGATAAAGACTATAACAAACACGTCCAAATACTATTTAAATACTCTATTTATCAAGTACATGAAGGTTGTTGGGGCATTTGTCAGCCCAAAGGGCATGACTAGAAACTCAAAATGACCATAATGGGTTCTGAAAGTTGTCTTTGGGATATCACATTCCCTTACTCTAAGTTGATAATAGCCAGATCTAAGGTCTATCTTAGAGAAGTAAATTGCACCTTGTACTTGGACGAATAAGTTATCACTCCTAGTGAGAGGATATTTGTTTTTAATTGTGACTTTATTCAGCTGATGATAGTCAATGTACATTCATAAAAAACCATCTTTCTTTCACACGAATAGGATGGGAGAACCCATGGAAAGACACTGGGCCTTGTGAAACCTTTATCTAAGTGGTCATTAAGATACTCTTTTAACTCCTTAAGCTCAGCTGGAGCCATACGATATGGAGGAATAGATATGGGCTGAGTATCTGGAAAAAGATCAATACTGAATTCTATTTTCCTATAGGGAGGTACCCATGGAAAATCTTTGGAAAAAATTCAGGAAACTCTTTAACTACAAGGATTGACTAAATTGTTGGAGCCTCAAACTTATTGTCTTTGACTCGAACTAGATGACAGATGAACCCTTTTGAAATTAACTTTTTGGATTGGAGATAGGATATAAAATGACTCTTGGGAGACACTGAATTACCTTCCCTCTCAAAGGCTGGCTCATCAAGAAACTGAAACTTCACTAGTCGATTGCAACAATCTATAGATGCATAACGGGAATGGAGCCAATACATACCAACAATAATGTCAAAATAGACCATGTTTAACTCTATTAAGTCTGCTAATATGATCTTATGAAGGACAGTGATAGGACACTTTCTATAGACCCATTTGCCAATAACTGACTCACCCTCTGGGGTGGATACTAAGAACGGCTTAGGGAGATTTTCAGGTCCTGATCCAAAATTTATTGCAACTAATAGGGTCATATAATAGAGATTCAACCCAGGGTCTAACAACACATAAACATCAAGATGAAAGACACGAAGCATATAAGTAACAACATCTGGTGAGCTCTTTTTCTCCTGATAGGATAGTAAAGCATAAAACTGGTTGTGGTACTAACCGCCACCGGTGCTGGATGATGCGCCTTGAGGAGGGACTGGGCGACCCAGAGGAGCTAGTGTGCTAGTATCCTGAGTTTGAGGATGAACATCCCTGTTTCCCTGCTTAGCATGCGGACACTCTTTGATTCCGTGACCCAACTTACCACAACCATAACAACCTTTTTGTCCCAACAAGCACTCACTAAGATGATTCTTACCACACTTAGCACATAAAGAATAATTGGCTTTTCCACTCACACTATTCTAAGACCTAGACATAGAAGTCTTACCCTACTGGTCTTGCGTAGCTTTATGGGTGGGAACACTGGCTGAAGATAGCGCTGTCATAGATGAGAGACCCTGAAACTGTGAATGATTTCCCCCTCTAAATCTTGTCTAGCCATATTCAAACTACCTGGTTCTAGCCTTTTTATTTCCTTTTTCTCTCCTTCAACTTTTCTGCCTCAATTTATTAAGCATGAATCATTAGCCTAGAAAGATCCATATCCCCAATAAGTATGGCAGTCCTATACTCTTTGACTACCAAACTAGATACTCTAGTAACAAACTTACTCAAACTCGATCTAAGGTCAGCCATCGTGTCAGGGGCATACTTAGACAACTGATTGAATTTAAGGTAGTACTCTTTAACTGTCATCGAGCATTACCTCAGGTTCACAAACTCCTCTACCTTAGCTTCTCTCAATTCACATGAAAAGAACTTGTCTAGAAATATATTCTGAAATACCTGGCAACTCATAGGAGTTGAATTCTCACCTCTACCATTCTTCCACATAACCACCCAATCATATGCCACATCCTTCATCCTATAGGATACCAACTCTACACTCTCGTTCTCAATAATATGTATAATCTGAGTGATCTTTCTCACCTCATCTAAGTAAATTTGTAGGTCCTCACTTGCTTTTGATCAAAAGAACTCAGGCGGATTTATTCTCATGAAGACACAAATTTTGGCTACTGCTAAATCACTACTCTATTGAAGTAGGACTGCCGCCTGATGGTTGCCCTGAACATTGGCAGTTACATCTTGGGCCAATGCCTGAAAGGCAGCCCAAAATTCAGCATGGGATACATTCTTATTCAGAGGTTCAGTAGGCTGGGGTAGTTGGTTATCATTTCTGCATACATTAGCTCGGCGAGGAGTTATATTCAACATCATGTAAAAGCATGAGTTAAAAGCAGATAGAGACACTATAACCACGATAGATCATGAAAAAAAAAGGATGATTTCCTAAATTGTTCCATAGCCTCTTGCTCATAAATGTTGAGTGCTTCACACCATGATCAAGGCTCTACGTAACATTGCTTGTCTGACTCTCTTGCTCAACCTTTAGTGTCTATAAAACTACTTCATAAACATAAATGTGCAACAATAGGCATGCAATCATTATTTAAAACACTTGTAATATCATAATCTTCAAATAACAATATTTGGGTATGAACCCTAATTTGAAATTCATGTAAATTCAACTTTAAAGACTAGTTTTAGGCAAAAAGATGAAAGGAGTATCCTTGTTCATAACCCCACATACCTTAATTAATTAAATTGGTGAAGACACTTGACCTTGAATCCCTATTTGTGCTTTTGAAAATCATTTCTTGAAGATCTTGAATTGGGAACCTTGAATTTTAGGTTATCTTGGAAAAAGAATGGTGAAGTTTGAATTTCTTGAGGTTTAAAATTTGAAGCTATAGGGTTTATTTGAAGAAATTTGGTGAGAAGTAAGCATACTAGGCTTAGAATAGGTTAAATCTTCTATTTTTCAAGATTTGGGGGCTCTGGAAAAGACTAAATTTCCCTTTGGAATTTTAAGATCGGCACTGGAGTCCTAATTTTTTACATCGGCACGATACGGAGCCATCGCGGCGGCTTATTGGAGAATGGAAGAGTACGATTGTGCACTCCGGTGCGATGCATTGCTATTGCGTTGCATCATTGGAAAAAGGACGAGTGTAAAATTGCACTCCAACAAGATGCGGTTCTATCACATTGCGTCACTAGAAAAGGACGAGTGCAAAATTATACTCCAATGCGACGCGGTGCCTGTTCCACCACAATTTCTAGTGCAATGCTGGCCAATCACAGTGAGCTACTAGAAATAGAAAAGCGTTATAACTTCTCACACTGGAAAGGGAAAAGCGTTATAACTTCTCACCCGGGTATTAGATTTAGGCAAAATTGGTATCGTTGGAAAGCTTACTCAATTTCCTATAACTTTGTGTGGATCTTAAACTAGAAAATTCAACATATATTAATAGTTATACCCTTTCAAAGTTAACCCTTGTAGAATCGAATACCAACCTTTAGACGAATGTAAGGTTCTTGATTTAACTTGGCTCTAGGTGATTTCTATGAACACTCTTTACCTACTACACTTCACACACTAGGAGCTGAACTGAATTAAGAAAATAAGGGGTATTACAATTAGTCAACCCAAAAGACATGACTAAGAACTCAAAATGCCCATATCGGGTATGGAAGACAGTCTTAAGGATATCCACTTCCCTAATCTTTAACGATGATACCCGAATCGAAGGTTGATCTAGGGGGAAAACTTAGCACCCTGAAGTTAATCAAACAAATCATCTATCCTTGGACGAGGGTACCTATTCTTTATCATTACCTTATTCAACTATCGGTAATCAATACAAACACGAAGGGAACAAACCTTCTTACGCACTAACAACACTGGTGCACCACACAGAGACACATTGGGATAGCTGAAACCCTTGTCTAAAGGATCCTTCAATTGCTCCTTATGCTATTTTAACTTAGCTCGAGCCATTCTATAGGGTGGATTAGAAATAGGATGAGTGTCCAAAACAAGATCAATCCCAAAATCAATCTCCCTATCGGGAGGGACACCACAAAGGTCATCAGGGAAGACCTCAAGAAATTCATTCACCACCGGGACAAAATGTAAAAATGGGACCCTTAGAGTTAGAATATTTAACCCAGACCAAATGATAGAGACACCCCTTAAAGATAAATCTCCGAGCTCTAAGATATGATATGAACCTTCCCTTAGGATATAGGGAATGACCCTCCCATTCAATAGCTGGCTCAATAGGGAATTTAAATATGACCTTATGGGTCTGGCAATCTGAGGAAGAATAGCATGAGTTTAACCAATCAATGCCCAATACGACATCAAAATCAACTGTGTCTAATTCAAACAGATCCACCATAATATCCCAACCACCCATAAACATCATACAACCCCTATAGACTCTCCTAGAAACCACAAAGTCGCCCATTGAGGTAAAAACAAAAAAAGGGTCTGAAATACACTCGAGATCAAAACCAAAATACATACCCATAAATGGGGTCACATAAGAATGAGTGGAAACTGAATCAAGTAAACAATACATATCATAGGAAAATAGTTTCAACATACCAATAACGACATCAAGTGATGCCTCAGACTCCTGACGGGTGGTGAGAGCGTAAACCCAGTTTTGACTAGTGTCGGAGCTAGACGATGCACTTTTCAATGTCGGAGCTGATGAAGAGGCAATAGGAACCCTGTTTTCCCCAAAAGCAGCCTTACCAACAGGAAATTCCTAATCATGTGCCCCGGCTGACCACAGTTGAAGCACTTATCCTTACTTTCATCACAGTAGCCATGATGCAATCGACTACAAAATCTACAGAGAGGATAGGATAGAGTTGATTGGGCCCCACTAGCTTGAGATTAGGCACCCTGTTCCCTATAATTGTCACCACCATGAAAACTCCTATCACCCAACAACTTTGGGTAGGGAGCACTAGCAGTCGAGTAAGACCCAGAATTGTCCCACTCGTTTTTAGAACACTTCCTACCATCACTGCTACTCTGCTATTCGCCACCACCCCACTTAGAAAATCTAAACTTCTTTCTCTGCCTCTCCCCCATTTCAACTTTCTTCTTCTTCTTTTCCTCAACCTGCTGTATATACACAACCAACCTAGAGATTTCCTTGTCTTTATTCAACAAGGTAGCCTTACTCTCCAAAATCAAGTCTCATGATAACCCAAAAGTGAACTTCCTCATTCTATCCCTCATGCTAGAAACCAACTCTAGAGCATATCGAGAAAATTGGTGAAACTTTAAGGCCTACTCCTTGACTGACATCTTGCCTTGCTTGAGGTTAACAAACTTTTTTGCCTTCACCTCCCTCAAATCCTGAGGAAATAAGCAATCAAGAAAAGCACTAGAGAAATTATTCCACAGGGCAGACTTAGTATTTTCACCCCTAGACTATTCCTATACCTCATACCATTGGTATGCTACATCATTCATGTTATAGGCAGCAAATTCCACATCCTCCATATTTGTAGCATGCATAACATGGAAGATTTTCTCTACTTCATCAACCAAACCTTGAGGATCCTCCTCAACCTTAATGGCAGTGAACATAGGAGGGTTCAACCTCATAAATCAGCCAACCATTGTGTCCTTATAAGATAGAGTAATAGAAACACCACGCTCAGCCTGAGAAGCTACCAAATGAGACAACATATGAATAGACTAATGAAACTCAACATTTGTCACATCAGCCTAAGAAGCTGGAGAAGGACTAAAAGGAACCGATGGAACTCTAGAAATAAAATCAGGAACTAGGCCCTTAGACCGAGTTTAGACCCATAAGTAGGATGGGTCCCATCAATATTATCCTCGGGTGTGACAGAGAAGTTTCTATGACCTTCAGATCGACTAGGAGGAATGAACTAAAAAGTGAACAAATGGGTATTAGAGAATTTTAGGACCTTAGACTCTACAACTTGAAAATAGAACACAAGAAAGAGAAACATTCCTAAATGCCTTGTAGCCTCCCCCTTATGATTGTGGCATGCTACACACCCTTAAAAGAGACTCTACTCGACATGGATTTGTTGGGCACCCAATTAACCATGAACATAAGGCTCTACTACCATTATGACACGACCCAAACCAAGTCCTAGTCATGTTGGGTATCTCAAGTCAAACCAGGACAGGAGACTACCCCCAATACCCCATCATTAACTACCCTACACCTCATGTCGGATGAACTCCAAATATATTACAAGATAAAATAATAATAATCTAAAGATAATAAAGTAAGTCTATAATCATAACCAAATTTCCAACTGGTACTAATCGCAATGCCAAAACCAATACCAAGGCTAACACTAATACCGACACTGCCCATGTCCATAGTAGTCTGACAAAGCCTATAACTAGAATTAAACCACATCCGATCGGGACATACCCCTGACCATATCCAAAACCATAACCAAAGAAATAACAATAGTGAAAAGAAGTCCAGAGCATGAAATAGCATTTAAATCCTTAAACTGGGTTGAGTAGCACCGGCCATCCTAAAACTACCGACAGGCTATATGGGTTCATCCCCTCCTGCATAAAGAGACCTAGTGCATGTTAGAAAAACAACTAGAGAAAAGAACCTAAGATGACTAGTACACCTCCCAATATATAAAGTGTGACATTAAGTACATGGTCATAATGACCGCGCTTACATCGGTAAATGTGAGTTTCTAGTATCGATCCCCCCAAGACCCCACCTTCCACAGCTTTGCTACTCAAACCCCTCTAAGATAATATTAAATCAATTACACTTTTAACCAAATGTAAGTCCTACACTCATATTTCATTTTCATAACTTTTTGCCCAATAGTTTGAAATGAGCCTGAGTGCCTTGGAACCCAAACCAAAGGAATACCTATCCTAAAATCAACATTACAGAGCTGCTAGCTAAGCCAGAAATTGCATTCGAGGTCATCTTAGTAAAGTTATCACATGGTGGCCATTTGAAACCAGCAAAGACTTCAAAATTGGTAAATGGCTCTAAAAACAAAATGAGTTGCCTGGTAACCAAACTATTAGTCCCAATAAGTCATAAATGACTTAGGGCAGCTATAGAGAATCTCTAACAGCAAAAATAAGCAAGTATATGGAAAATAACCTAAAGGGTCATTACAATATCCATTATTAAAGGAACTTTCATCCACAAAAGTTAAGGATTAAGATATACCTGAAGTCTCAAATAGGTGAGGGGATACTTAGTACACATCTCATTCTTGATCTCCCAAGTGGCCTCGTCCACTAGGCAGTGGCTCCACTGAACCTTAACTATGGGAATCTCTCTAGTGCGCAACTGCCTAATATCACTTGCCAAAATGAGCACAGGCTCCTCTACAAAGGTCAAATTCTCGTCTAACTGGACTTAGTCTTATCTAAGCACATAAGAAGGTTTAGGGATATATCATCGCAACATATAGCACATAGTTAAATACATTAAAATCCTTAACTTAGGTTGTGTAGCATTGGCCATCCTAAAGCCACCCACGAGCTATATAGGTTCAGATCCCTATACTGAAAGGTCCACAGTGCGTGTTAGCCGCGCTACTAGAGAAAAGAACCTAAGATAACTAGTATACCTCCCAAAATATAGTGTGATATTATAAACACTGGTAATAAAGACTACCCTCATATCGGCAAATGTGTGTTTCTAGTGTCGGTCCCCTCGGGAACCCCACCTTCTATGGCTTTGCAACTCAATCCCCTTTAAGTCCATATTAAATCATTTAAGAATTCCTATACATTTACCGACGAGTATTTTTATTAGGCATTAACCATTGGTATCGTCATACCAAAATTAGAGCTTGCAAGTGTATTACCTTATGACATATAAACCATTAAACCAAATTAGGCTCCATTATTTCTAATTAACCAAAACCATTTATGATCTAACCATGGACACCAAGGCCTTTCAAAATCCATATGAAACCAATAAAAACCAATTTATGTTACATTTACCATTTATACAATGCAACTAATCCAAGAATAATAAAACTATGTGACAAAATCATTATCATTGACAATTTCACAAATAAATTGAAAGCATGCCATTATAAAAAAAAAAAACATCAAATTAAGGTTTCAACCATGACCCGTTCATTAAATCATCATTTTTGTGCACCTACATATGTAAAACCGTAATTAAAAATATGTATAGTCCTAATTTAAAAATGTTATAGGTGGCTACGAGTCGACCCCCGTGACTCGTGACCACAACATACGACTTATACCTTTTAGTCATCACCAAGTCAGTGAGTTGAGCACCCACACACTATCCACCATACTAATCCATGACCCCACACATGACCTAATCATACAAATTGTATGGTCTAGTTGTTTCCAAGATAGACCCCAAGGGATTGGACATTGGACAACATATGACTCAACCTTACCCTCGTAACCTATCTTCACGGATCTTAGTGTGCTATTCGTACTCAGAGCCAAGTTAAGTCACTAAGTTTCTAATTTGTTTAAGGAGCATCCTAACGACCCATCACCAGCCCTAACTACCCATACCACTAAGTCGTTACCAAGACCAAAAATCCAACCACTATTCACTAGTCATCTAATGACTTGGGTTACCTGACCTATAACCACACCATATGACTTGTATCGTTAAGTCATCAGCAGGACAGATAGATCAACGCTTAGGAAATTTCCAAGGGCCAAAACCCAGGATATTTCACAAAACCATCAACAAATCGCTTATAATCACTGGCCAAATCAATAAGGCTACGAACCTCAGTTAGTTAAGACTAACCCAATCACGAATTTCCTCACTCTTGGCTGGGTCTACAATAATACCTTTCTTAGGCATCACATGTCTAAAAAATGTCACTGACTCAAGCCAAAACTCAAACTTAGAGAACTTGGCAAAAAGCACTTGATCTCTCAAAGAGTGGAGCACAATACTCAAATGATGCACGTGCTCATCTCTGCTCCTCGAATACACATAGATATCGTCAATACCTGAATACTCGGTTCATTAAATCCATGAATGTGGCTGGGGCATCAGCCAATCCTAAAGACATCACTAGGAACTTATAATAACTATAATGGGTCCAAAAGGCTGTCTCTGGGATATCTTCATCCTGAATCCTTAATTGATGGGAATTTAATCTCAAATAAATCTTAGAAAACATTATCGCTTCCAGAAATTGATCAAACAAATCATTAATGTAAGCAATGGGATAACGGTTCTTCACCATCACCTTATCAAGCTGCCTATAATCAATATACTTACGCATAGAGCCATCGTTCTTCTTTACAAACAATATAGAAGCTCCAAAAGAAGACATACTTGGTCTAATAAAACCCTTACCAAAAAGATCCTGAAGCTTAAAATTCAGCTCCTTAAGCTTGAAAAGACCTATATGGTAAGGTGCCTTAGAAATTAGTTGGGTGGCAGGATCCAGGTCAATAGAAAATTCAATCTCACGGACAGGAGGAATACCAAGTAGGTTGGTAAGGAACATATCAGGAAACTCACAAACAATAAGAACAAAGTCAAGCGATGGACTCTCTACACTAGTATCATAAATATAGGCAAGATAAGACTCACAAACCCTAAGAATAAGTCTTTTAGCATACATATAGGAAATAATCCCCATCATCTGATGACTAATAGCTCTATACCACACGATTGGGGGTATACCCAGCAATGCTAAGGTAATGATCTTGGCAAAATAATCCATGTTTACATTATAGTGGGATAACCAATCCATGCCCAAAATCATATCAAAATCTACCATATCCAGAATAATAAGTCCAGTATAAGTATCAATATCATTAACAATCACAACACATGATCTATAAACTTGATCCACTACTAAAGAATCACCTATGGGAGCAGATGCATGCAATGAGACAGATAATAAGTCACAAGACAATTCAAATCATGGTGCATAATAAGTAGATATATAAGAATAAGTGAATCCCGTATCAACTAAAGAAAGGGTCGACTGGCGGCACACCATAATCATACCTAAACAATAACATTCATAGTCTCAGACTTGGGCATAGTAGGAATCGCATACAATTGACTACGCTCGCCACCTAGCTAGGCACCTAACCAACCTCCTATTAGGCCTTCTTGAGAACCTCCTCGAGTACCCTAGAAACCACCTAGGTAATAATGAGAACCACCTCTAGCTCAAGGATGAATTACTCCAATAGGGGAAGTACCTTGATCTGAAATAACAATCGCCCCACGACAAGGGAACTCACACATAAAATGATCAAAAGACCCACATCCATAGCATACCCTCTAAGCTGAACTAGAACTAATAGATCCAGCTGATATGAAGTAACCACCACGAATAGAATAACCAGAAGATGAACCCCTTAAAGACATATCCCAATCCTGGCCAGGGAGGTCTTTGGCACTAGACTAATCTCTATCAGTAATCTGAATGAACAGGTAAACTAAATTGACTCTGAGGCTGATAGAATGGACACGAAAGATACCTACTTTAAGAACTACCATCTTTGGGTCTTGAACTACAACAATTTCTATTTAATTTGCTCCAAAACATAGACCTCTTATCATGACGCTAATGGTAGATCTCCTTCATCACCCTAGCATGATTTAACACTCTAAGAAAAGACCTACCCATAACAACTAAACTCTGAGTAGACATATGAATAGGAAGTCTCAACCCTCTAATAAAGCAGAGAACTCTCTCATACTCTATATCTAGAATAGAAGTAGCATGCCTATCCAACTCATAGAAATAGGCCTCATACTTTGTAAATATCATGGAGCACTACTCTAATCTGGAGATTTCATCCCTGAAATAATCCCTAAGGATGATAGACATATACTTCTCTAAGAACATCTTGGAGAACTAAGTATATGACAAAAGAGAAAATCCAACTAGCCTAGAATCCAGAAAACTTCTCCACCAATGTCGAGTACCCACGTCCAATAGAAATATGGTGTAATCCACACATAAGTTGTAATAAGTCCAAAATTACGAAGGCTATCCTTATAAGTAATCAAGAACTCATATAAATCCTCACTAGGAGCACCAAAATACCTAGGCAGATCTAATCTCAAAAATTTATGCAACATCTTCTGATCCTTAGAAGTCATAGCAGGTTGAGCAACCACTAGCTGAGCAACTACCAACTGAGTAACCTCTGATGTTGTAGGTACGTTAACTTTATGAGTTATAGCTACAGGTTGTGCCCTCCCCTCTCTCTTAGTACCACTCTAATTTGTCGATTGAGCACCATCATACAAAATACCATCAACTATCCCTAAAAGCTCAAACAACACATCTCTGATCACTAAAGAAAAAATAAACCCTAGCAGAGCCTAGGCTAGTCCTAGGCCTACTGCTAGCTAGGGCAAAAGAATCTTCCTCTCAGGAGCGGGAATAGGGTTTGGTGGATGACCCCTATCTATGCCTCTATCTTGGTACATATCTATAGGTTGTTCGCAACCTCTGGGTCATCCAAGAATAATTATAGGATCCCTAGAATAAATCTTGAGACTCTCACCTCGTGCAGCGGTAGCACATCTTGGACATTGATGAAAGAGTAAACTCAAGGAAATACTTCTACAAAGCAACTCAGACTCTTAGAATAATATGAGTAAAAGAAGTGATGAACTGGTACGAATGTACCATACCCTCCCAAAGATAGGAAACGGACGTCATCATTTAGATATTTAGGAATCTAATACAAATTTGCTCTTGACCCAGTAATACTGGTGTAACCTAGGCTCTGATACTAATTTTTCATGACCCAATTTATGAGTTATTATGAAACATACTATATCCTTCCAGTAGGTAAGCCAAATCAAAACCCGGAGCTAAACACAATGTGTTAACTTGGTGAAAAAGGCCCAATTAAAGATGAAAAAGAATATCACACTTATAAATAAGCAAGGGATTCTAAAAAGATAAAATAGCAAATACAAAATACCATCTTATGACCTATTAGAGCTAGTACAAGAGTATTTAATAGTAGTACAACTTAAAGACTTAGAATAGTCAACAACATTTGTCTCAATAACAAAAGTCTAAATATCCAATATAGAAGAAAATAGGTGAATGTAACTCTAAGAGCTCACCCTATCTCCTTAAAATCAACATAACATGAACAACGATCAACAACTACAGCTAGTTCTCGGAACTGCACCAAAATGGTATAGAAGTGTAGTATGAGTACCAAAATAATTGGTACTCAGTAGGCATGGCAGACTAAGCTAAAAAATGATATAAGTATGATAAAATGCAAGATATCATAACTAAGTCAAGATACAAAAATGAACCTAAATCATCTCCAATACCGTTGTACATAATAAGTATTTTAACCAAAATAACAATATAACACAAGTCATCAACACATGCTCATAGTATAACCAGGAGTGTTAGGTTCTTTAGATTATTGTTTATTCTTGCATTATGATCTTCTTTGGTTTAATTATTTTCTGAGAGGTGGCCAATGCTGAGAACCCATTTGTATTTTAGATCATCTTCACAATAGATATTAACAAAAGGAATAAAAGATTACATTAGTTATTTGAGGCTATCAACCCATGTCTAATAGCTTGATATTTAAAAGGTGATAGTTAAACTAGGATCAAAGATAAGGATTAGTAAGGTGACACCCTGAGACACACAAGGTAAAGGGTGAGATTTATCAAAGCATTCATATGACAGTTGGTAATACCTAGCTTGCAAGATTCTACATGTGTGGTAGTGAGAGAGTTAAATTAAGCATAATAAAACTATGGAGTTTGGAACCCAGGATAATACAGTCCTAGTATTCATCTCAGATTGACTACAAATAAAAGCATTCAAGACTTGTAACTTTTCACTACTTACTACCAATTCCCTTTATTTACTTTTCTGCACTTTTGGCCACTTCAGCAAGTTTGAGAAATAGAATCAACCTTTTCACTGTGGGTTCAACCACAACCTAGTTGGTTACTATAATTTGACAATGATGGTATTATATTTTCTTGGAGGGTATAGTTTGGTTGAAATCAATTAATATTCATGTAACACCCAAAATTGGGTCCCGAGATGTCGCACGGTGCTTAGGGCACAAGTGACCCCAAGCTAACCCTCCTACTGGCATGACTCATAAGCAACTGGATAAAATGATTAAATCTATATAAAATCAGTGAAAACATAGAACTTCTCTGAACTTGATCAATATAAACATGAACTTTATAAGATTACAGCTCTACTTTTACCAAACGAAACAAAAATTGAATACATCAATATATACTGACTGTCTATGAAGCCTCTCTGGTACGGACTTTAGATAGCCGGGTCATGACTCCCAACTATCTAAGCTCAATATGACTAAAATAAGAAAATACAATACTTCTCGAACTGTATAACCAACTCAAGCCCTCGAATCAAAAGGACTCTTCACCTGCTGACTGGGAGCGGCGGACTGACTGAATGTGGTATCTGCGCTACAATTTGTACCTATATTATAAGACACTGTAGCACATAGAAATATATGGAGGTCAGTACTTTAAGGAATGTACTAAGTATGTGGGGGTGCAATGCAACATTATAAATAATATCATAAATGATTATGAAAATCATGCATGCTGATGATAACGACTTTCTTTACTTGAATTAATTGAAATATATTCCTTGTAAATCATCAATAGTAATGCAAGCATTATATATCTCATAAATCATTATACTCAACTCAAACTCGTTAACTCATGACTTAGAGTGACACGGTAACTCATGAAACTTGAACTCTTATGGACTTGGGAGGTTCTTATAACTGACATAAACCATATGAGCTACATGGAGTACAATATTTTTCCCTCATAAGGAGAGAACCCCACATTGACGGAAGCGTTATACTCTTGCCAGGGAGTACAACCTAAATTTAGTGATCACAATCTCATACTCGGCCTCAGGCCCACAATTATCAATATCAATCCTACAGTGGCACATAGTTTTGGGAGAAATACCATATTTCCCTCTCGGTGCTCAAATCTCTTTATCATTTATCAAATCATAATCAATTTGTGGATTCCTAACTCGACTCAAATCAAATCAATCTTTCTTAATATCAAAATGTATCAATTCATTAAGTCATGGAAACATCAATAACTATGAGAAAATATCAAGAATCATTGTAACAACTCAATCTCATGAATCAATATACTCAGTAATCCAATTTGTCATAAGGAAGCTTAAAGCTTGACATAAGTTTTGAAAGCACCTGAAATACCAACTCATGGTAGAAACATGAAATTCACAATATTAAATATCAAGTCATAATTTGGAAATTTTATAATAATCATGTTTTAAAAACTTCAAGAAAACATCATAGAACTCATTCTTGACTCTCAAGCTCAAATATCAATATATATATTCAATAATCAAACTTCTCATAGAAAATCTTAAATCATGACTCTTATCTCAAATCATTTAGAAATTATTAACTCATAATAACAATATGCAACTCATTGGCATAAGTTCTCAATTAAAGAAATAAAATGATAAAATAGTCATGTGTAACAATATTGAATAGCTCAGATATCATAAATCATTAATAAAGTAATTTGGGTGTAAACCCACTTTGCAAAATCATGAATTTCAACAGTAGAAATTAAATCTTTAGGCACAAGAATGAAAGAAGTGTTCTTGTTCAAACCCCACATACCTTGAATTATGATTTTAAGATGAGCAAGCTTGATTGGAAACTCTTCTTCACACTTTTGATCTAAGTTCTTGATGCCTTTGACTTGGAGAACTTGATTCTTGAACAACTTAGTGAAATCTTTGGAAGATTCTTGAATTTTCTTGTAGAAGATTTGATTTAGGATTTTGGAAAAAACCCTAGTGCTAGATCTTTCTTGGAAGAGAAATGAGAGAAAATGAACTTCTCTTATCTACTTGGATATATATATACAAGACCAAAATGGTCAAAAATGACCAAAATGCCCTGGCAAAAATGTCCCTTAATTTCTGGAAAAAAATAGCTGACGACATCCGTGATAAGCCGTACGGACCGTGATAGGCCATCACGAATTGTCGTCACAAAAGGTTGGATTCTGTGACTTTCTGCATTATGGTGACAAAATTTTGTGACAAGCCATCAGGCTTGTGACAAGTCATCACAAAAGGTCATCACGGATTTTCTAGGCTGATATGCTGGAGTAAAATAAGCATAACTCTTTGCTCCGATAACGAATTTTGATGAAATTGGTATCATTGAAAATCTAATTCAATTATTTATATTTTGGTAGGTCATGGGCTCAATGATTCATAGTATAATGATATATATATATGATCATTTAAAGTTGGATATGGAAAAATCCTTCCCAAGAATTCAATCGGTAAGGAATGCTTTGATTCACCTAATTTCTAGGACATTTTTAAGGCCTTAACACACATCACCCTTGATTAAAAAACAACCAAATCACTATAATTTATTTCTCATGAGCTTGATTCAGGGTTGTACCATTGGTTAGAGTCTCGGGGTATTACAAAATGGCTCTAACTCCCTTATCGGGTGTCCTATTTGGGTGAATCTTATGTCGATGGAAAGATTATCCATTTCTCCATAAGATAGAAAGTGGAATTTAGGGAAATACAACATGATATAAACAACAATCACTTTGGAAGTCATCCATATTCACTTAAAAGATGGATTTAGGCTTAAAAATAATTAGGGTATTACAATTCAATCCTGCCCTATATTGTGAGAACGCCTAAAATACACCTCCAATTGAAGGATAAAGAGGCCGCTATCAAATATAGTAACCCAAATAGGTTGGGTCAAATCCCAAGGAAATACATAGGAAATTCTTCTCGAACTTATTTTAATTACCAGGCATTGCAAGAAAATGAAAAGGGGGGATTTGTTGAAATAGAAAATAGAGAAGAATTGGTTTCTCTTAGTTGTAAGAAATCTAAGATGAACAACAGGCTTGTATTCCCCCTGTCTTCTCAAATTAGTAGACTTATCGTGACCTATCGAATTATTCAAATATCATGCATATAGAATATGACAAGTTATGTATCACCAACTGTCTTGTGGACTTATTGTCAAATCTCACTTTTTACCTTGTGAGTCTCTGAGTGTCGCATTACTAACCCTTGTCGATGACTTCGGTTGACTTTCACCTTTTGAGTCTCAAGTGATTAGATGAGATGGTGGGAATTACTTGATAGAAGTGAATCTAAAATTACTGTTGTGATGTCTTTTCCCAATCTCTACCTCGCTTTTAAATTAAGTAGTGAATGCAGGAGATTCTTAACATTGGCCACCTCTAAGAAATCAACTTAATTGAAGACAATCACAATACATGTAAGAAATGTATCTAGAATGACTTAGCACTTCCTCTTCTTCGTTAATCTACTAGGGTTCCCACAACCCTAGATAAGAGAATTAGCCTCTCATAGTTATGAGATCAATCATGGAATCCATAGAAAATATTACAAAATCAATCTCAAAATAATGAAATAATAAATCCCAATGTGTTAAATTGAATAACAAACCAAAATATGTGAATAATCAATATATGAATGAGAATTAATATCTGAATTTCTATTTAATAAATAAACTAAGCCTAAAGGGTATTTATATATTGCAAAAATCAAATTCTAAATAAAATAGGAAACCCCTTGAAATCAATTCCTAAATAAAATAAGAAAACCCTAGAAATCAAATCCTAAATAAAATAGGAAAACTTAATTTCCCATACACAATAGGACGAAAAAGCATTATAGGATTGTAATTGGGATACATGGAAACCCTAGGAAACAAATCCTAACTAAAGTAAGATAGGGAAACTAATTTCGGCATAAGGTAGGACTCTCTCTTCAACTTGTACAATCATCATACGAGTCGTACCAAAGTTCTCATATCCACTCCAGTGACTGTCTTCCAGGATTTAATTTTTTCATTATTCTTACGACTTAATCTCATGAGTCGTACCTTGATTATACGACTATTTACCTTGACTCATATCCACCTAGGACTTCTTTCTTTATTCAAACATTGGTCTGTGTATAATTGGACCATACGAGTCATATTCAGACTTTTTACTCATATTCTTATGACACTTAAACTCTGAATTTATATGAATATTTAGATCACAAATAGCTCTTAGCTTATAGGCAAGTGAAAACATCCCTTAACAATTACGGTCTTGTAAAGATTATAACTATCAACATCTTCAATCAAGCATAAATTTTTATGTACTCAGAATATTTGATCTCAAGACCCACCAATAGATATATAATTTAATTATCTTTCCAACGATACCAATCTTGCCTTAATCCAATATCGGGGTGTGGAGTTCTAGCCAAAATATTGAAGCACTGTTGAAGGTGTATGGAATCTATCCAAGATACGACTTGTAAGGTTTGTCCAAGATACGAATCGTATGGTCTCCTTATGGTTTGTTAGTAGGAAGTTGTAAGTTGGGTAGTAAAGGTTGAAAATGAATTTCGGACTATGACTCTAGCCACTTTTCATAGTTCTTCTTGAATTTAGCATCCCAAAACCTAATTTCCTACAAAACACTCTCAAAAACACATCAAATCTAACAACATAGCCTTAAGTACATGCATATTCTCATAATTTAAGTACCATAAGTGCTATATTCCTATGGCACATCAAGACCCTTAACTTAGAACGTTGCATGTCCTCAGGCAACAAAACATAAAAAAAACCAATAAGACGGTGCTTAACCAAGAGAAACGTAAGATACCTATGGCAGTCAATCATCAATTTTAGCATTTTAATGAAGCACAATAATGTGACACAAGGGAATCAAGCTATGGTATTACAGCAGCAACAAACAACCATGCATATATACAAGTTACACTACCTAAACAAGTAAGTAACTAGAAATACAACCCATGCCCACTCAAAACAAAGAAGTTCCACCTCACTCATATATAAAATCAAGCATGTCAATGTGGGGACGATCAAGAGCTACTCACACTCAGAAAAAAGTTCCAATCAATGCATGTTAAATACCATAGGTTTGCCCTTATTTTCTTTACCTAAGCTTTCAGGCAGTTAAGTTAGGATCACTATAAGAATTTTCATCGGCTTGTAATGTAGGCTTGGGACTGGTATAAGTAATACCCCATACTTTTTTTAGTCTATTTAGTTCCTAAAATGTCAAGGGTCAACTTTAAAAATTTATAACTCTAGATACATGTATAATTTTCCAATTCTAGACCCACCAAACTATAAATAATTGAATTAGCTTTCCAACGATACCAATTTTACCTTAATTCGACACTCAGGTGAGAAGTTATGGTATTTTTAGTGAAAATTAGTAGAGCTTCGCGATAGCACCGCGTCACGGTGAATGATAGATTCACAATTGTCTGTTTTCCAGTGAAGAACTGTGATTATGCCACGTCACAACAAAGTCCAAAATCCCACTCATCCTTTTCCAGTAGCTCACCGCATTTTCTAGTATTATGCGAAAATAATCGATTCCCAAGACATCACATCACGGTGGAGTGCAAAATTGAACTCGTCCTTTCCCAGTGATACAATGCGATAGCACCACATTGTGCCAAAACCCAAAATGGCACTCATCTTTTTCCAGTGAGCCACCTCAATTGCATCGCATTGTGCTGAGGCCCAAAATTGAGATTTGAGTTTTGAACTTAGAATTTTAAAAGGACAATCTAGTCATTTCCCAAGACCCCAAATCATGAAAAACACTAGATTAAACCTATTGTAAGCCTAATACGCTCATTATTCATAAGATTTCTCTCCAAGAAACCTTAGAACTTCAAATCTTAATCCTCAAGAAATCCAAATTTCCACCATTCTTTTTCCAAGATAACCCAAATTCAAGATTCTCAATTCAAGATCTTCAAGAACCAATCTTCAAGAGCACAAGTAGGAACTCAAGGTTCAATCTTCTTTATTTATTTATTAATTAAGGTACGTGAGGTTATAAACAAGGATAATACTTTCATCTGTGTGCCTAAAACTAGTTTTAAAGTTGGATTCTATATGAAATTATTTGAATTTCAGTCTAGGGTTTATACCCACTCATCCTTATTTAAAGATTATGATATTACAAGTGACCTAAACATTGAATTTCATGTCTACTTTCGTATTTTTATGCGTATGACATTAATTTCAAGATTTAGAATTGAATAATCAAGATTTTCATTAGTTAACATGAACTTTATGATGATTTGACATGACATGGATGCATGGGTTATTAGCCCTAGTTTGAGTGTTGATATTTCAAGAATATTATGCTTTTAAGCATCCCATGATTAGTTTATACTTAGATTTTGAACAAAAATTTGATCTTATGATCCTCAGCTTAGATGTGTAATCTACTTTACAGTTTCATCACAGTATATAGTAAACAAATGCATGATTGGCTTCATTGTAAATCCTTATACTAGTTTTAGAAGTGTATTTTCTACAGAATGAGCAAACAAATTAAAGGGAGTAGTATTTAGCACCGCGTTGGGTATGTTCATATGCCCCAGAACTATGAGCCAACATAGGTTTAAATTATTAGATTATTCCAATTTCTATATGGATGATAGTTATAGATGTGATTACTTAGCTTAGTTATACTCCTTCGCAAGAGTATGATACCTCTCCCCAATGTGTGGTTTTCCCATAAGGGAACTAGACGTTGGATACTTTGATAGCTCACATAGTGTATGTGGGTTAGAAGAACCTCCTTACATAAAAGAGTAAGGAATAACAGAAAAGCTTTTTGAAAGTAAGTGTAAAGGCTCACAATTTTATTCAGATATTATTTTATATAAGTCACTAGCTACTAGATTTCAGCTTTCAATTTACAAATATAGAGGTGAGTTCTTTTATACTTAGCATGTATGATTTAAAATAGATTTCAAGTATAGATTTGGAACTAAGTGTGGTGGCTCACAATATTCATATAGTATGTTTTATCATTCATGATTTATGACTATATTTCAATTACTCAAGCTAAAGTGAGACATTATTACTTAGCATGCATTATTTATGAGAAAGATATAGGTATTCCCTCACTATTTTACTATGAATTTCACCCCATATACTTAGTATATTCTAGAAGTACAGATCTACATATATGTCTATGTGCTACATTGTATCATAATTCAGGTTCAGGTGCTTAGTTTCAGCAACGTGAGTGATTTCGAGCATCTCCATCTACATCCTGATAGTTGGTGAGTCCTCGTAGATCGGGGACCTAGTTATTCCATTTTTCAGCTTATTAGTTGATTCAGTATTTTCAGTCAGTTCAAGTCAGCTGGGGACTTGTCCTAGTGGCTCTCTAGTTGTTAGTAGTAGAGGCTTGTCAGAGTGCTAGTTATTATTCAGATGTCTAGTGTTGATTGTTTAGACTTTTAAGTCTAATATTTTCAGATATCATGCTCAGATAATTTCAGCTTAGCTCAGATAGAATTCTGCCTTTTAGATTTGATTATATATCTATATTTCTTTATTGTGAGCTTCAAATTTAGTAGAAGGTTTACAGGGTTAGCTTAAGACTACTCATAGTCTTGAGCACCGTGTGACATCTCGGGACCCATTTTTGGGGCAATACATACTTCGTATAAGAGCCTAATGTTATAAGAGTCCTAGGGAGTCAGACAAGCTGCATTATGTAGAGTCTTTATCATGGGTGTGAAGCGCGCCCATATTTATGAGCAAGAGAATACAGGACGTTTTAGGAAATCATCCTTTTCTTTCATGATCTATCATGCTTACATGTAATGCCTCAAAAATGGGTCCCAAGAAGTCACACGGTGCTCAAGACTACGAGTAGCCTTAAGCTAATCCTTTCATCCTTCTACTAAATCTGAAGCCCATAATAGAGGAAATATAGATATATCATCTAAACTAAAATACGGAAATCTGCCAGAGCTAAGCTGAAATTATCTGAATTTAATATCTAAAAATACTAGTCTCAATAGTTTGAACAATAAATACTGAAATCTAAATCGTATCTAGCTGTCTGACAGGCCTCTACTACTAATAACTAGAGAGGCACTGGGACAAACCCCCCAGCTGACTCGAACTATCTGAAAATACTGAATTATCTATACTAATAAGCTGAAAAATAGAATAACTAGGTCCCGTACTATGAGAACTCACCAACTATCGGGATGTAGATGGAGATGCTCGAAATCACTCATGCTATGAAAACTGAGCACCTGAACCTACATTATCAGACAATGTAGCACATAAACGTATATGTGGATCAGTACTTCTAGATTGTACTGAGTATATGGGGGTGAATGCATAAGTAAATCAATAACTCAATAGTACTCTAAATTTGTAAAATAATGCATGCTAAATGTAGATGAGTCACATAAGCTGGAATATCTAAAAATTGAAAATCATAATTCATTAATAGCAAAACATACTGTATAAATCTAGTGAGTCATAACATTTAGTTTCTAAAAGTTGTACTGGTATTCTATCTTTAAATCATGTGTCTAATTTTAGAAGGACTCACTTTTATATTTGTAAACTGAAATCTGAAATCTCATAGCTAATATCTTTTGTAAAGCAATATCTGAATAAAGTTGTGAGCCTTTACACTTAGTTTTTTAGAGCTTTTCTGTTAGGATTATTCTGTTCTAAAACCTTTAGTTTGTAGTTTGTAGGGAGGTTCTTCTAATCGACATACATTATGTGAGCTATCATAGTATCCTAAAGGTAGAGGTTTTATCCCAAGGGGGAGATGGTGTATTGAGATACCAGAGTATGTTGTATGTGCCATGTGTTGACGATTTGAGACAACAGATTATGGAAAAAGCGCATGGTGCACGTTACTCCATTCATCCTGGAGCCACCAAGATGTACCGTAATTTGAGGGAGGTCTATTGGTGGAGTGGTATGAAGAAATATATAGTAGGATTTGTAGCCAAGTGTGAAACTTGTCAAAAGATTAAGATAGAGCACCAAAGACTCGGTCGCACTTTGTAGGAGTTTGGTAGTCCCACTTATAAGTGGGAAGAGATGAACATGGACTTTGCGATAGGATTACCCAATTCGCGTCGGCAGCATGATAGCTCTGAACTAGCTATCATAGTTAGACGTTAGATACTATGATAGCTCACTTCTTGTCTAGCAGGATATCATAGCTAGAAATCATAGTATCTCTAGTTCCTGCTTTTCTTTCACTTCAGAAACTCGAGAAGATTCTGAACTACTCTGAATCCAAACATTTCCTTCAGCTGAGTCGACCAACTTCACACCCAATCTAGCTAACTGGTGAACTTCTCAAACTAACTCTCTTTTATCATTCTCCACATGAGCAACACTGCCCATAGACAATCTACTAAGGGTGTTTACCACTACATTGGCCTTGCACGGATTATATAGCACACTCATGTCATAATCCTTGAACAACTCTAACCACCTTCTCTGACGATGATTTAACTACCTCTGAGTAAATACATATTGCAAGTTTTTGTGATCTATGAACACATCAACATGAACCCCATAAATATATTGCCTCCAAATTTTCAAAGCAAACACAACAGCAGCTTACTCAAGATCATGGGTGGGGTAGTTCTTTTCGTGAGGCTTAAGCTGTTTAGAGGCATAGGCTATGACCTTACCTCTCAGCATCAGTACACAACCCAGACCTATTCTAGAAGTATCATAGTAGACAATGATACAATCTGTACCATCAGATGCGATAAAATTGGGGCTGAAGTAAGTCGACTCTTCAACTCTTAAAAACTCTTCTCGTAGGAATCTGACCACTGAAACTTAACTGTATTATGAGTTAATCTACACATAGGGAATTCAATAGAAGAAAAACCCTTAATAAAACATTTGTAATAGACAGCTAAACCCAAGAAACTTCTAATGTCTAATGGAGAGATAGGTCTAGGCCAGTTTCTTACTGCTTCTGTCTTTTGAAGATCAACTCTAATTCCATCGCTAGAAATAATATAACCAAGGAAAGTTACTTAGCTTAGCCAAAATTCACATTTTCTAAATTTGGCGAACAACTGGTGATCTCTAAGAGTTTGCAACACAATTCTAAGATGGTCTGCATGGTCATCCTCACTACAAGAATAGACAAGAATATCTTCTATAAAGACTATGACAAACATGTCCAGATACTGTTTGAACACTGTATTCATCAAGTCCATGAAGGATACTGGGGTATTTGTTAGCCCAAAAGACATGACTAGAAACTCGAAATAACTATAAGGGGTTCTGAAAGCTATCTTTGGAATATCACATTCCCTTACTCTAAGCTGATGATAGCCACATCTAAGATTTATCTTAGAAAAATAACTTGCACCCTGGATTTGGTCGAATAAGTCATAAATCCTGGGAAGAGGACATTTGTTTTTTTATTGTGACTTTATTCAGCTGACGATAGTCAATGCAGATATATAAAGAACCATCTTTCTTTCACACGAATAGGACGCGAGCGCCCCATGGAGAGACACTGGGCCTTATAAAACCTCTATCTAAGAGGTCTTTAAGCTGGTCTTTTAACTCTTTAATCTTGGCTGGATCCATTTGATATGGAGGAATAGAAATGGGTTGAGTATCTAGAAGAAAGTCAATACCAAATTCTATTTCCCTAGTGCGAGGTACCCCTGGGAAATCTTCGGGAAAAATATCAGAAAACTCATTGACTACACGAACTGACTAAACTATTGGATTTTCAGACTTAGTGTCTTTTACACGAACTATATGATAGATACACCCTTTTGAGATCAACTTTCTGGTTTTAAGATAGGATATGAAATTATTCTTGGGAGACATTGAATTACCTTCTAACTCAAAGATTGGCTCATCTGGAAACTAAAACTTCACCACTCAGATGTGACAATCTATGGATGCATAATAGTAATGGAACCAATCCATAACAAGAATAAAGTCAAAGTCAACCATATCTAACTCTATTAAATCTGCTAACATATTTTTATGAAGGACAATAATAGGACACTTTCTATAGATATGTTTGGCAACAACTGACTCACCTACTGAGGTAGAAACCAAGAAGGGTTCTGGGATATTTTTAGGACCTATTTCAAAATTTTCTACAACTAGCGGGGTCACATAAGAGAAATTAGATACAAGGTCTAACAACACATAAACATCAAGATGAAAAACACGAAACATACCAGTAACAACATCTGGTGAACTATCCTGGTGCTCATGGGATGGTAAAGCATGGAACTAATTCTGGCGCTAACTACCACCGATATTGGATAATGTGCCTTGAGGAGGGACTGGACGACCTAGAGGAGCTGGTGCACTAGTAGCTTGAGTTTGGGGATGAGCATCCCTGTTTTCCTGCTTTGCATGAGGACACTCTTTGCTTCCATGACCTAACTTACCACAACCATAACAACCTTTATGCCCTAACAAGCACTCACCAAGATGATTCTTACCATACTTAGAACATGAAGGATAACTAGGTTTCCCACTCACAAAATTTTAAGATCTAGACATAGAAGTCTTACCCCACTGCTCCTGTCTAGCTCTAGGGGTGGGAGTACTGGATGAAAATGGTGTTGGCATAGATGAATGATTCTAAAACTACAAACAGTTTCCCCCTCCAAACTTAGTTTGGCCATACTCAAACTACCCAGTTCTAGCCTTCTTATTTCCCCTCTCTTCCTTTCAACTTTTCTTCCTTAATCTACTGTGTATGAATCATCAACCTAGCAAGATCTATGTCCCGAATTAGCATGGCAGTCCTATACTCCTTGACTACCAAACTAGATACTCCAGCAACAAACTTACTCATACTTTCCCTAGGGTCTGCCATCGTATTAGGGGCATAATTAGACAATTGGTTGAACTTAAGAAAGTACTCATTCACTGTCATAGAGCCCTGCCTCAGGTTTAAAAACTCCTTTATATTATCTTCTCTCATCTCACATGGAAATAACCTATCTAGAAATACATCCTGAATTACCTGCCAACTCATAAAAGTTGCATTCTCACCTCTACCATTCTTCTACATAACCACCCAATCATACGCTACATCCTTCTATCTATGGGATTCCAACTCTACAATATCCTCTTCAGAAACATGCATAATTTGGGCGATCTTTTTCACGTTATCTAAGTAAAGTTATGGGTCCTCACCAGCTTTTGACCCAAAGAACTCAGGTAGATTCATTCTCATGAAGTCACAAATTTCGGCTGTGGCTAAATCGACATTCTGCTGAAGTGGGACTACTGCCTAATGGTTGCCCTGAACACTGGCAGTCACATCTTGGGCTAACACCTGAAAGGCATCCTAAAATTCAGCATAGGATACATTCTCATTCAGAGGGTCAGCAGGCTGAGGTGGCTGGTTATTATTTTTGCGTACATTAGCTCAACGAGGAGGCATATTCAACTGTCATGTAAAAGCACTAGTTAAAAGCAGATAGAGATACTGTAAGCATGATAGATCATGAAAGAAAAATATGATTTCCTAAAATTATTCTGTAGACTCTTGCTCATAAATTTGGTGCAGTTCACACCCATGATCAAGACTCTACATAACGCGGCTTGTCTGACTCCCTGGGACTCTTATAACCTTAGGCTCTAATACTAAGTTTGTAACACCCCAAAAATAGGTCTCGAGACGTCACACGGTGCTCAAGACTATGAGTAGCCTTAAGCTAACCTTTTCAGCCTTCTACTAAATCCGAAGCCCATAATAGAGAAAATATAGATATATCATCAAAATAAGAATAGAGAAATCTATCTTAGCTAAGCTAAAATTATCTGAATTTAATATCTAAAAATACTAGACTCAAGAGTTTGAATAATAAATACTAGAAATCTTAATCATATCTAGCAATCTGACAAGCCTCTACTACTAATAACTAGAGAGCCACTGCGACAAACCCCCTAGCTAAGTGAAACTATCTAAAAATAATAAATCATCTATACTAATAAGCTAAAAAAACTGAATAACTGGGTCCCCGAACTATGAGGACTCACCAACTGTCGAGATGTAGATGGAGATGCTCGAAATGACTCACGCTATGAAAACTGAGCACCTGAAGCTACATTATGAGATAATGTAGCACATAGATATATATGTGGATCAGTACTTCTGGATTGTACTGAGTATATGGGGTGATTGCACAAGTAAATCAATAAATCAATAGTACTATAAATTTGTAAAAAAAATACATGTTAAATATAGATGACTCACATAAGCTGGAATATCTAAAAACTGAAAATCATAATTCATGAATAGCAAAACATACTGCATAAATTTAGTGAGTCATAACATTTATTTTCTAAAAGTTATACTGGTATTCTGTCTTTAAATTATGTTGTCTAAGTGTAGAAGGACTCACTTTTGTATCTGTAATCTAAAATCTAAAACCTCATAGCTAATATCTTTTGTAAAATAATATCTGAATAAAGTTGTGAGCCTTTACACTTGGTTTCTAAGAGCTTTTCTGTTAGGATTATTCTGTTCTGAAATCTGTAGTTTGTAGTCTATAGGAAGGTTCTTCTAACCAACATACACTATGTGAGCTATCATAGTTTCAACCATCTAGTTCCCTTATAGGAAAACCTCACATTGAGGAGAGGTGTCATACTCTTGCCAAGGATTATTCCCCTTTTTGACAAATCTCTTCTCCCCTTCATGGGTGAAACCATCAAATACATAAGATCATCTACTTCAAACTTAAGATCTTTTCTTCTTACATCTGCATAAAATTTCTGACGACTCTAATCTGCTTTAAATCTCTCTTGAATCAACTGAACTTTCTCTATGTCTTCAAACACCATATCCAACCCAATCAAAGCGGCCTCACCCACTTCGAACTAACCGATGGGTGATCTTCATCTCCGCCTATAAACAGCTTTAAATGGGGCCATATAAATACTAGAATGGTAACTGTTATTATCGACAAAATTGATCAACGACAAGTGGTCATCCCAACTATCTTTGAAATCAAGAACATAAGCCCTCAACATATCCTCTAAGGTTTGAATGGTCCTTTCTACCTGACCATTTGTCTGTGGGTGTAAAGCTGAATTGAGATGAACTTAGGTACCAAGACCCTTCTGAAATGCTTTCCCAAACTGAAAGGTAAACTGAGTACCCCTATCTAAAATGATGGACAAAGGAACTTCATGCAATCTAACCAACTCTTTGATATACAACTTAGCCTACTCTTCATCTGTGTAGGACGTCTGAACTGGTAAGAAATGGGTTGATTGGTCAATCTGTCTACAATAACCCAAATCAAATCAAGCTAATGATGTGAACGATATGATCACTTATTTCTATATGGATAATAGTTACAGATGTAATCACTTAGCTTAGGTTATACTCCTTGGCAAGATTGTGATATCTCTCCCTAACGTGAGGTTTTCCCATAAGAAAACTAGACGTTGGATACTATGATAGCTCACATAGTGTATGTCGGTTAGAAGAACCTTCCTACGGAAAAGATTAAAGAACAATAGAAAAGCTTTTAGAAACTAAGTGTAAAGGCCCATGATTTTATTCAGATATTGTTTTATTTAAGTCACAAGGTACTAGATTTTAGCTTTCAGTTTACAGATACTGAGGTGAGTCCTTTTACACTTAGCATGTATGATTAAAAACATATTTCGAGTACAGATTTAGAACTAAATGTGGTGGCTCACGGCATTCATATAGTATGTTTTATCATTCATGATTTATGATTACAGTTTTCAATTACTCTAGCCAAAGTGAGCCATTATTACTTAGCATGCAGTATTTATGAGAAAGATATATGTATTCCCTCACTGTTTTACTATGCATTTCACCCCATATACTCAGTATATTCTAGAAGTACTAATCCACATATACGTCTATGTGCTCATTGTCTCATAATGTAGGTACAGGCGCTCAATTTTAGTAGCGTGAGTGATTTCGATCATCTCCATCTATATCCCGATAGTTGGTGAGTCCTCATAGATCGGGGACCTAGTTTTTCAGTTTTTTAGCTTATTAGAGTAGTTGATTCAGTATTTTTGGTCAGTTTGAGTCAGATGGGGGCTTTTCCCAATGGCTCTCTAGTTGTTAGTAGTAGAGGCTTGTCAGACTGCTAGTTATGATTCAGATGTCTAGTGTTGATTGTTTAGACTTTTAAGTCTAATATTTTTAGATATCATGTTTAGATAATTTCATCTTAGCTCAGACAGAATTTTGCATTTTAGTTTTGATTATATATGTATATTTTTTTATTGTGAGATTCAAATTTAAAAGAAGGCTTATGGGTTAGCATAAGGATACTCGTAGTCTTGAGCATCGTGTGACATCCCGAAACCCATTTTTGGAGCATTACAGTACGGTATGTATGGATATTTAAATTGACTAAGACTCCTTGGCACTACACTAATTTTTGAGATCCACACTTAACCAATTTTTCACTTTATTTCTGCCCTTGTTTCTCTCTTTTTATTTTAAAGCATATTCCGATTGGGTGTGATCTTTTAGTCTTTCTTTTTCTCTTTTTCACAAATTTTCTTTTCTTTTTCTACCACACCCATCCTTACTTTCTTTCCTTTTATTTTACCCTTATTCTTACCCATTTTATGTGATGCACCCCTATGATAGCCACTCTCAACTTAGGCGATTTGCCTGAGTTGAAGTGCACAATGTCCTGGGAGGACCAGGGCCAAAATAGGTTCACTGTAATACAAATGGTAAGGTGATAGTTGTAATAAGAAAAATAGGTTGTAAGGCTCAAATATCAAGATCAAAGGATACTAATTCACACATGAAAAGTCAATTAGGCTAAAAGTAGACTGATATCAACAACGGCCTATGATCCTTTCCTCACCACTATTCTACAACCTAGCAAGACTAACCGGGAAAGTTCTGGATTTAACACTCAAAGGGAACTAAGTAGAATCTCACATACACATGACATATAGTCAATATTGTTATCTACCACCTATCTGATTCATGCACATGGTCGCAATAATTATTATATTGTTAATACTAATGCCATAACAAGATTCACAATAGTCGCATATATATACATATTACACACTTAAAAATAGATAATTAGAGAGGTATTTAGCACTTATCTCAAAAATCAAAAAAATAAATGCCAACTGCCCTAACACTTATTTTTCTCCTAGTTAACCACAAAACATCAAGAAATAAAATACAATACACCTAAACATGTCAGCTCTAATAGGAACAAGACTCCGGAGAAAAGAGACATGAAAACAAAAACCCCAAGAGGACATCAAGACCCACAAGTAGCCCCACTCTTAACTTAAAATCATGAATTATCCCTAATACGTCAAACCAAAACCATACCTGTGGCACTATGGGTACGGAGATCCAGCATCAATAACACAATACAAATACAAACAATAAAATACCTTGGGTTGCCTCCCAAGAAGCACCTGATTTAACTTCACGGCGTGACGGGACATTTTTGGGTACTCAGTCTTCCCCAACAAACCCATGGGTACCTTGATTGCTCAAACTTCATCAAGGTAGCCCAATAGTTGGCCTCTAGTTTTCTCTATCTACTTTGAACTTATAAACTACACCCCTAATTTTTTTCTGATTTCTAATTATGCTCATGGGGTGGAGATATTAAAATAAAGGACCCAAGAAATAGATATGGCATGTTTTCCTTTTTGGGCGTTATGTGATGAATGTAATTATTTTATTTTGGCTTAGCAAATTCAAGAATATAGACATAAGTTTCCTCCTCCTTGCACTCTTTTTTAGGCTTGGATGGCTCGATTAAGATCTAACTATCCAAACACAATGTGGAAAATACTTAGAATGAGGTCCATACACCCCAATTCATGATTTGCAGTCTTCTTTACATCCCTACATAACTCTAGTATGCTCTCTTTAAGACTGATACTATCTATAAGAGCATGAGAGATTTTAGAATCCTCCAATTTTAGCTCCTTAATTTGGCTTCTCAAAATCTTTTCACTCCCACACCCCCCATAACTAGGTTGTTGGGTGTTACACGCAATAGCTTTTGCATCCTATTCTACTTGTTTATGAATATCAAATCCAAACTTATCAACCTTTTAAACAAGCTCTTGTCTTTTTTTTTCAGGAGTGCGAAAATTTTAAGCATGCTCTCATTGTGTTCCAATAATATATCACACTCATATAGTAATGCACAATATCAAAAGGAAAAGGGTCAATAAATAAGGAGTCATCATCACTTCATACTTTCTCTTGTCAACCTGTCACCTCAAGAAGAGCAAGCAACGAAATAAAAAAAAACAAAAGAAAGTAAAACCCAATAACTTCAAAAACTCCAACAAAGAATTTCGAGACCATATACCCCAGCAACAGCACCAAAATTTGATGTCGTCCAAAATACACCTCCAATTGAAATATAAAGCAATTGTTGTCAAATATAGTAACCCAACTAGGTTGGGGTTGAATCCCAAGGAAATACGTAAAAAAATCCTTCTCAAACTTATTTTAGTTACCAGGCAGTGTAGGAAAGTAAAAAGGGGGGATTTGTTAACATAAAAAAAGGAATAAAATTGGTTGCTCTTGGTTGTAAGCAATCTAAGATGAACATTAGGCTTGTGTTCCCCCTATCTTCTCAACTCAGTATGCTAATCGTGCCCTATAGAACTATTTCAATATCTTACATGCAAAATCTGACAAGTTATGTATCACTAACTGTCTTATGGACTTATTGGCAAATCTCACTCTTTACCTTGTGAGTTTCAGAGTGTCACATTACTAACCCTTGTCGATAACTATAGTTCACTTTCGCCTTTTGAGTCTCAAGTGATTAGATGAGATGGCAGGAATTATTTAATAGAAATGAATCTCAAATTACTATTGTGATGTATTTTCCCAATCTTTACCTCTCTCTTGAAGTAAGTAGTGAATGTTGGAGGTTCTTAACGTTGGCCACTGCTAAGAAATCAATTTAAATGAAGACAATCACAATACATGCAAGAATCTTTATCTAGAATGACTTAGCACTTCCTCTACTTCATTAATCTACCAGAGTTACCACAACCCTAGCTAAGAGAATTAGCCACTCATAGTTATGAGATCAATCATCTAATCCACGGATAAATTAAAAAATTATTCTCAAAACAATGAAAGAATAAATTCCAAAATCTTAAATTGAATAACAAACCAAGAACAAACCAAAATATGTGAATAATTAATATATGAATGAGAATTAATATTCAAATTTCTATTTAATAAATAAACAAAGCCTAAAAGGTATTTATAGATTACAAAAATCAAATCCTAAATAAAATAGGAAAACTATTGAAATCAAATTCAAAATAAAATAGGAAAACCTTAGAAATTAAATCCTAAATAAAATAGGAAAACTTAATTTCCTATACATAATTGGACTAAAAAACATTTTAGGGTGTAATTGGGATACATGGAAACCCTAGGAAACATAGCCAAACTAAAGTGAGATAGGAAAAGTAATTTCGGCACAAGGTATGACTCGCACTTCAACTCGTACCATCATCATAAGAGTGGTGCCAAGGTTCTCATAGCTACTCCAGTGACTATCTTCTAGGCTTCAATTTTTTGTTATGCTTACAACTTTTCTCATGAGTCGTAACTTGATTATAGGTGTCATGGCCTTGACTCGTATCTACCTGGGACTTCTTTCTTTCTCTCTTTGAACACTGGTCTGTGTACGGTTGGACCATATGAGTTGTATTTATACTTTTGACTCATATTCTTCTGACAGTTCAAGTCATAATTTAGATGCATATTAAGATCATACATAGCTCTTAGCTTATAGGAAAGTGAAAATATCCTATAATGATTAAGCTATTGTGAAGATTATAACTATCGTTATTTTCAACCAAGCATAACTTTTTGTGTACTTAGAATTATTTATCTCAAGACCCACCAACATATAGATAATTTAATATATTTCTAATGATACCAATTTTCCCTTAATCCAATATCGGGATGAGGTGTTTTTGCCAAATACTGAATCACTATCGAAGCTGTGTCGAATTTGTCCAAGATACGACTTGTAAGGTTTGTCTAAGATACGACTCGTACAGTCTCCTTATGAGTTGTTAGGGGAGAAGTCGTAAGTTGGGTATTAAAGGCTGAAAAATGGGTTTCTAATTACGACTCAAGCTACTTTTCATAGTTCTTCCTGAATTTAGCATCCCAAAACCTAATTTCCCGCAAGACACTCTCAAAAACACATCAAATCTAACTATTGGCCTTAAGTATATGCATATTCTCACTGTTTAAGTGTCGTAAGTGATATATTCCTATAGCACATCAAAACCCTCAACTTATAACGTTGTATGTCCTTAGGCAATAAAACATAACAAAACAATAAGACGATGCTTAATCAGGAGAAACGTAAGATACCTATGGCAGTCAATAATCAATTTTAGCTCAAAACACATTACCCTCTCCAAGTTCAATCACTTTAAAACTAACTGTGCATTTTAATGAATCACAACAATGTGACACAAAGGAATTAAGCTATTGTATTACATTAGCAATAAACAATCATGCATATATACTAGTTACACTACCGAAACAAGTAAGTAGCTAGCAATACAACCCATGTGACCTCACAACAAAGAAGTCCCTCCTCACTCATATATTAAATCAAGAATATCAATGTGGGGACGTTAAGAGACACTCGCACTTAGAAAGAAGTTCCAATCAATGTATTACAAATACTATTGGCTTGCCTTTGTTTTCTTTACCTAAGCTTTCGGGCAGTTAAGTTGGGATCACTATAGGACTTTTCTTCGGCTTGTAACGTAGGCTTGGCGATGGTATGATACGTACAGATATTTAAAGTGACTAAGCCTCCTTGGCACTACACTAACTTTTGGGGACCACACAACCAATTTTTCACTTTATTTTTGCCTTTATTTATCCTTTTCTATTTTAAAGCATATTCCGATTTGATGAGGTCTTTTAGTCTTTCTTTTTCTCTTTTTCACAAATTTTCATATTTTTCTTTTTCTTTTCTTTTTCTACCATACCCAGCCTTACTTTCTTTTATCTTACCCAATTTTTTCACTTTTTTCTGCCCTTAGTTCTCCTTTTTTATTTTAAAGTATATTCAGGTTGGGTGTGGTCTTTTAGTCATTCTTTTTCTCTTTTTCATAAATTTTCTTTTCTTTTTATTTTTCTTTTTCTTTTTCTTTTTATTTTTATTTTTCTACCACACCTAGCCTTACTTTCTTTTCTCTTATTATACCCTTCTTCATACCCATTTTTCATGATGCACCCCTATGATAGCTACCCTCAACTTAGGTGATTTGCCTGAGTTGAAGTGCACAATGTCCAAGGAGGAACAGGGCCAAAACAGGTTCATTGTAATACAAATGAGAAGGTGATAGGTGTAACAAGAAAAATAGGTTGTAAGGCTCAAATATCAGGACCAAAGGATACTAATTCTCACATAGAAGGCCAATTAGGCTAAAAGTTGACTAATATCAACAATGGCCTATGATCCTTTCCTAACCGCTATCCCACAACCTGGCAAGTCTAACTAGGTAAGTTTTGGATTTAACACTCAAAGAGAACTAAGTAGCATCACACACACATGGCACAGAGTCAATATTACAAGCTATCACCTATCCAATTTATGCACAAGTTCGCAATAATTATCATGTCCTTGATACTAATGCCATAACAAGATTCATAATAGTCGCATATATATACATATCACACAGTTAAAAAACAGACAATTGGATAGGTTTTAATCATTTATCTCAAAAATCAACAAAAATATTCCAACTGCCTTAGACACTTGTTTTTCTCCCAGTTAACCACAAAACATCACGAAACAAAACACAATACACCTATATATGATGGATCTACTAGGAATAAGACTCCAGGGAAAAGAGAAATGACAACAAAAACCCTAAGAGGACATTAAGACCCACAAGTAGATCCACCCTCAACTTAAAATCATACATTGTCCCCAATATGTCAAACCAAAACAAGAGAGTTAGAAACATACCTGTGGCACCATAGGTGCGGAGATCCGACGTCAATCATGCAATACAAATATATATAATAAAATAACTTGGGTTGCCTCCCAAGACGCTCCATATTTCACTTCGAGGCATGACGAGACTTTGTTGGGTACTCATACTTCCCCAACAAGCCTATGGGTACCTTGATTACTCAGACTTCATCAAGGTAGCCCAATAGTTGGCCTCCAGTTTTCTCTTTCCACTTTGAACTTATAAACTCCACCCCTAATTGTTTTTTTGATTTTTAATTATGCTCATAGGGGGGAGGTCTAAAAATAAAGTACCCAAGAAATAAATATTGCATGTTCTCCTTTTTGGCCGTTATGTGAGAAATGTAGTTCTTTGATTCTGGCTAAGAAAATTCAAGAATTTAGATATATGTTTCCTTCTCCTTGCACTCTTCTTTAGGCTTGGATTGCTCGATAGATCTGACTATCCAAACACAACATGAAAAAATGCTTAGAATGAGGTCCACTGTGACCTAACTTATGATTTGCAATTTTCTTTAAATCCCCATATAACTGTAGTATGCTTTCCTTAAGAATGACGATATCCATAAGAGAATGAGAGATTTTAGACTCCTCCAATTTTATATCCTTTATTTGGCTTTCCATAAATCACTTATATTACCCGGCTAAACCCAAGAAGCTTCGAATGTCAGATGAAGTCGTGGGTCTAGGCCACCTCTTCACCACAGCAACCTTTTACGAATCCACCAAGATCCTTCCACTAAAAATAATATGACCCAAGAAAGTTATAGCGTTCAACCAAAACTCACACTTGGAGAATTTAGCATAGAACCGTTGTTCTTTTAAGGTATGCAACACCATATGAAGGTGATTAGCATGGTCCACCTCACTCTTTGAATAAACCAAAATGTCATCAATAAACACAATAATGTGGAGATCCAAATACTGATGACAAACTCTATTCATTAGATCTATAAATGTCGCCGGAGCATTACTCAACCCAAATAACATCACCAAAAACTTAAAGTGCCCATACCAAGTACAAAAATCCATCTTTGGGGTATCCACCTCCCTAATCTTTAGTTGATGGTACTCAGACTAAAGATCTATCTTAGAAAAGAACTTGGCACCTTGCAACTGGTCGAATAGATCATCTATCCTTGGAAGAGGATACTTATTCTTGACCGTCACCTTGTTCAACTGCCTATAGTTAATGCACATCCGAAGGGAACCATCCTTCTTACACGCAAACAACACCGGTGCACCCCATGGGTATACACTAGGATGAATAAACCCCATATCCAGAAGATCCTTAAGTTGATCCTTGAGTTTCCTCAACAAATCCATACCCAGAATAACATCAAAATCCACCAAACCCAACTTAAATAGATCCACCATTGTCTGCTTGCCACCAATAGATACCACACAACCCCTATAGACTCTCTTAGCAATAACTGAGTCACCTATCGAGGTAGAAAAGGATCTAAAATAACTTTTGGATCAAAATCAAAAGATACAGCCACATAAGGAGTCACATAACAGAAAGTGGACCCCAGATCAAGCAAGTAATATACATTATAAGAGAAAAGTTGTAACGTACCAGTATTGACATCAGGTGATGCCTCAAATTCCTATCGAGATGCCAAAGCATACAACCTATTCCATCCAACACTAGAACTGTGAGCATTAATAGAAGTCGATGCAACACCATCAGTTGTAGGAGCAAAAGATAAAGCCACAGGAATCTAATTCTCCCATATAGCAACCTTATTAATCGAACAATCCCTAAGCTAATAGCCTACCTATCCACACTAGAAGCATTTGTCCCTTCTTTCATCATGATAATCCCAATAAGGACGACCATAGAACCAAAAAGAAAGGGATAAAGAAACTGACTGACCTCTGCTTACCTGAGATTATGCACCCTGCGCCCAAAAATAGTTACCACCATAATGACGTCAGTTGCCCGACTGGTAAGGACCACAAGAAGAAGAGTAGGAACCAAAACTCCCCCACTTTTTTTTCCCTTTGCTAGCATCCTGACCACCATAAGATTGAGCACCTCCTTGGTTAGAAAACCTACTTTTTTTACCCTGTCTATCCCCGAACTCTGTCTGCTTCCTCTTTTCATCCTCCACTTGTTGCATATGAATAGTCAACCTTGAGATATCCATATATTTAATCAACAAGGAAGTCTTGCTCTCCAAAAATTAAATCCCGATTCAACCCAAAAGAAAACTTCCTCATTCTAGCCCGCATGTTAGCAACTAAATCAGGAGCATACCTTGACAATTCATGAAACTTCAAGGCATATTCCTTAACAGACATCCTCCCCTACTTTATGTTCACAAACTCCTCTATCTTTACTTCCCATAACTCTTTGTGAAAGAACCGATCTAAAAAGGACTTAGAAAAAGTATACCACAAGATTAATTCTTCTACATCACCCCTATCCCAGTCCCACTTTCCATACCACTGATATGCAACCTCTTTGTGTTGATAAGATGGAAAGTTTACCCCTTCCACATTAGTATCCTGCATCACTCAGAATATTTTTTCTAATTTATCTAGGAAGCCCTGTGGATCCTCCTCCAACTTTACTCTAGAAAAAGTGGAAGGAGCCATCTTCATAAATTGGCCAACCGTTGGGGCCTCGGTAGACAAAGCACCAGTTATACCCCGCTCAACCTGAGTAGCAACCATCTGAACAATAACATGACTAGACTAACAGAACTCCGCATTAGTCATGTTACATTAAGGATGACTAGTAGCAACAGTTGGAACTCCAAAACTATAAGGGATATGACCATAAGATCGAAGATGAACCCAGAAGTAGGATGTACCCCTTCAGCATTACCCCTAGATGGGATAGAAGAATTTCCTTATGTTCTAGATCTATAAGGCATAATCTAAAAGGCAAACAAATAAGGATTAGAGAAAATTCCAGAACTGAGACTCCAAGCTTGAAAATAGAATACCAAGAAAGTGAAACATTCCTAAATTCCTTGTAGCCTTTCCCTTATGAGCGTAGGGTGCTACATACCCCTAAAAGAGACCCTACTCAACACGATTTTGTGGAATCCTAGTTGACCATGAACTAGGCTCTGATAACAACTTGATGCAACCCGGTCGAGGGCCTTATCGTAATGGGCATCCCAAGTCTGGCCGGGACTGGAGACCACCCCCATTACCCAACCCAACCTTCAGCCGCCTACCCTGAGTTGGCTGAATTTTTAGCATGTAGAAAGATAGTGCGGCAGCTCATATGAAGATACTAGGATAAGATCACAATCATGACCAACCATACCAAGTTCAACCATCCCATACCAACAATCCAACCTTACTAAACCATTCCAAAATAAGGCCATAAGCCATGCCATAACTAAAGATATCCCTAAACATAATATAATAAATCCCAAAATAAAATATGATTGAATAGTGAGAAATTATGTCCAATGATATCATCCCTTAATCTTATTCCAATGCCAAGGCCGAGACTAATACCGATCTCACCCATTCTAACCCATAGAAGTACCACAAAGCCTCTAACCAAAAGAGTAATAAAATCTGGTTGGGACATGCCCCCAACCATGGCCAAACTAATATCCAAAATAAAATCAAAATGTCTAAAAGTGTCCATAACATGAAATGGAGCCTTCCAAAAGAATGGAAGCTCACCACTTCAGTCCACATGTTGTCCTCCAATCAATCACTATGTAGGAGGAGTAGAATGGTCGGTTCCTACATTGCATGGGTATACAGCCGCCAGTGGATGGGTTAGCAGGTAACGCTAGCATGATCTCGAGATAAGGATAAAATAATGTCATTTATAAAACCAAGTAAAACAATACATATCCACACAACCATACATATATATAACCATGTCGGGAAAAGGGGTCGGGTTTAGCATGCCTTTAAAACCTTTACTTGGGTTGTGTAGCTTTGCCATCCTAAATTACCCACAGGCTATATGGGTTTAGATCCTCCTGCTGAAAGGGCCCCAGTGCATGTAGCCACATGACTAGGGAAGAAAAAAAGGGATGACTAGTAGATCCCCTAAAATATAGTGTGACATCATGCACACGGTCACCAAGACCAACCTTATATCGGCAAAGATGAGTTTCCAATTTTAGTCCCCCTGAGACCTCCACCTTCCACAGCTTTGCTACATATCCTGCCATTATTGCCCAATTAAAACTAATTTCCAAATAACCAAACCATTATCTATTTATTAACCAAGGCCATTAATATTGATATCATTATACCAATACTTGCAACTATTTTCCATAGCAAACCATATATAGGTTTAAGGGGACTTTCAAGTGCCCTTCCATTTACCATATTAAACTACTTGGGGGATTCCATGTACCCCACAAGCATAAATATTTAGCCATTTACCTTTCCAAACTATTTTAACCATGCATAATTTCTTTACCAAGTTTTAAAACAAGCAAGAGTTCCATTAAAAGTAGTCCATGCAATGAACATATCATTATAAGCATTTTGTCAAACATATTGGAGGCATAATATGACCAAAACCAATTTCAATTACTAATAAACCATTCCCATGCGATCCAATTATCCAAAACCACCATTAATGCATATAAAAGTATAATTAAAACCATGGAAAACCATAACCAACCATTTAATATTAAAAACCCCATTTCATATTTGAAAACCAAATCATACAATCAATGAAATCATGAAAACATTCATAAAAACCATGCCTTTAGATATGATTAACAATAAGGGGAGAGAATATTCCTTAAACAAAGATGATGATGGAAAGAAATCTCCAAGACAAACCCCAAATCAATCCTCTCGTTGAAACCCTAACTTCCCTTGCCTAAAAGTTTTTAAGAGAATTTAGAGTGTTTAGAAGAGTTTCTAATTGTTAATGAATGGAATAATAGGGTAAATAACCTTCCAAGTAGGTTAGAAGTCATGGTACCTTATTAGGATAAGTGGGGAAATGTCTAGAATACCCCCACTTAAGTTGTACAAAATCCCATCACAGGGATATAACTGACCCTCACGAGTCGTATCCTTTAAATACAATTGGTACCCTCTACTCATATCCTAGCCTCAACTTTTAGATCAAACACTATCCAGCATATGACTCATCTAACCAAGTCGTATTCAAAGAATACGATTGGTACCTTTCATCCATACCCATGCATATTTAAACCCATGAAGATTTAGACATTCTCCACCATATGAGTCCTGGGTGTGACTCGTACCCTGGCTTAGGGCTTATGGTGAACCACTCATACTTAGATCCAACCTAAGTAACCAAATCTAAGATTAAGTTAAAGAACCAAATAATCTGTAACCACCAATACGACTCATACCCCAAAGTCGTACCTATTCCAGTAACCAAAATCCATCCCACCAACCAATACTGGTCAGCATACGACTGGACCATACCATTCAAACCTCAGCATACGGCTCGTACCCTCTAGTTGTATTAGGTCCAGAGATCAAAATTCCAAGAAATTTTGTAAGGTTCAGAAACTAGGTATTTCAGTAGTCTAGATCCTACATCATCCTTGAAAGAGGGATGTTGACATGATCTAAACTAGGGCCTTATCGCAATGGCCATCTCAAGTCCAACCAAGACCGGAGACTACCCCCGATACCCAATCAAACTAACCAACATATACCCTGAGTCAGATGAATTCTAAACATATAACAAGATAGAGTATATTAAAATGTAATGACTTTGGGATAAGTCAACATCCGAGACCAACTCAACCAAGTCAATTCACCCAATAGACAACCAACCAAAATAGTAACCTAAATCCATATCATAATCATCCCATACTAAAGTCCACAGTTGTCCACTCAAAGCCTCTAAATAATGTCCAAGAATATCTAGTAGGGACATGCCCCCAACCATGGCCAAAAAAAATGCTAAGGGAATAGTAAAAGCATAAGATAAACCATAATATGAAATAGGCCTTCTGAAGAATGGAAGATCACCACTTCAGTCTAACTCAAGCTATCCCCAAATTACCAATTAACTAAGCAGGAGGTGTGATAGTATTGTCGGTTCCTATATTACATGGGGATGCAGCGATCAAAGATGGGTTAGCGGGTGAATGCTAGAATGTACTCAGGAATAAGGATAAAGTAATGCCATTATTAAAAACCAAAGTAAATAGCCATATGCAATCACATACATATATACATATATACCATGCTGGGAAAGGAAATTGGGTTTAGCTGCATTAAAAATCGTTAATCTGAGTTTGTGTAGTTTCATCATCATAATTCATCCACAGGCTATATGCATCTAGTGTTACCCCCTAAACGTACCCCAATACATATAACCATACTAATCGTAGATAGCATAGGGACAGGGGATTCCCATGTACCCTTCACCCTCCATGATACATACATACATACAAGTATAAACTTAGGGGATTCTCGTATAGCCCATAAGTATAAGATCTCCATGACCAACCCTCATATACGCAAACATGAGTTTCCAGTGTCCGTCCATCAGACTCACACCTTCACGGTAAGCTATCACAACCTGCTATTATTGCCCCATTAAAACCATTAGCACATAACCAACCACTAATTCCATAAGTTATTAACTAAGGCTTTATGAAGTAGTATCATCATAACGACTATAGCTTGTAAGCAATGTCATTAGCTAACACTTAAGGGGATTACCATGTACCCCCGTAGACTTCATTTTAAAAATCACTTGGGGAATTCCCATGTATCCCATAAGGTTTCCAAAACCATCCTTAACCATTCAACCATTTATACCATGCATTAGTTTTCAAAGTAGTAAATCAAGCCATACAGTTTGGGGATTCCATTGTACCCCTATCATCATAGTTTACAATTAAACTAATTCCATGGCCACTAAGGCATTTACAAGTCATTTAAAATCAACCAAAATAATTTAGGTTCCTTTACCATATTATTCAATGCAATGTTTTCAATAAAATTCAAGCTAAGTGACAAAACCATTCTCATAGGCATTTTAACAAACATGTTGAAGGCATAGAGTTACCTAAACCAAAAAAACAAGAAACAATTAACCATTCCCATGAAACCAAATGTTCAATTCCATAATTTTTAACTTGAAAACCATAAGAAAAACATGGAAAAATAATATTCATCAACTAACAACCAAAACCACCAGCATATAATTCAAAACCAAACAATATCAATAATTAAATCATAAAAAACATTCATTAAAACATGAATTTAGTTGAACTAATAATAACGAAGTGGTAACATGCCTTATTTATGAAGATTCACGGAGAGATCTTGATCCTAAAGTCTCTAGATGATCACTTTGAAGAAACCCTAGCCCAATCTTCTTGAGAGAGTTTAGAGAGAGTTTTAGGAGTGTTTTGATCTTTCCAAGTGAGTTATAAGAGGACACAAAGTGTTATAAGATGTGGGTTCTTAAGGGTTTTAGCATCAGAAATGTCTAGAATACCCTCAACTTAAAAGCTGAAAAATGAATGCAGGTTGGTACGGTTTGGGCTATTCACTCATACCCAATTATATGAGTAGTATCCCTAACTCATACCTTAGATAGTACCTCAAGGGCCTGACCTTGTTACTTATATGATTACCCTACTCTTCTCATACCATCTTCATACTACTCGTATAGAGTCTAGTCGTGCCTTGGCCAGTAAGTGACATAGAACACACTGTTTACCATACAACTTGGGCTCCTAAGTCATACCCAACATTATATGAATAGTAAGCTCAAGTTGTATGATGGCTAGAGAGTTCAAATCCTAGGAAATTTCCAAGTGTCAAACTTAGGGTAGTTCAATTCTCCCCCACTTTGATCATTCATCCTCGAATGATGGGTAAAGGAAAGCACATGCACGATTTAACACATTATTACCCATTCAACTCCCCTTAACCAAGTTAGAAAACAAGATGTTAGGAAGGACACATACCTTACACATGAATTTTTAGAACGAAGAACAAATGCAGATACTTAGACTTCATGTCCTCTTTTGCATCCCAAGTATCTCTTTCCTCCACAACCCATACCTCTAATAACCCCTTAATACAGCCACACTATCCACCGAGATTTCAATTTAAAGAAAACACTTCTCTATCTCAACCTTCCAATTTCCCCTACAAATACATAACTAGAGGGTTTAAGTATAACCGCATATCCATACCATGTTAAAGACCAATTGGGAGTTAAAGGGGTTGAAACCATGGTACCCTATACTTTATACCATTCCAATAATACCACCCCATCTATCATTATAATCAAGAAACCTTAAGTCTTAATCAAGGAGCTTTGGCCGCATAACACAATGGTTAGGTACCTAACAATCACCACGCTTTAGCCTATCTTTACCACACCCACTGTATGGATTTTCTTACCAAAACTAATACCTTTAATCACTATCATAGAGGTTTTTACCATCCCTCCCCTCTATAACTATTTCATATGATGGCATTCATCATATTCTTCTATCTACACTCATAGTTTTAGCTCTAGTAGTCACCCCAGAATTTCACAACAAAGGACATTTACTCTCTCATCCAAAACATCACTACACTCATAAGGTTACACTATCCTAACATAGGAAAGATTACTGAGAATCTAGAGTATAAGAATTAAGAAGGAGCGGGGTTACTTCATAATTACAACTCTTATATGTCGTACTACCCAAGGCGAGACTTGCGAAATGAGATATAGTACAATAGGTATGAGGTACTCCGAAGAAACCATCCAGGTTAAAAATAAAGGATTACTCTGACATAAACACACCATAGTATGAGTCCTGAGGACTGGTCACCAGAAGAAACATGACTACATATATTATGGGCAACATAACATAAAGCTGAGATTCATATTCAGGGAATAAGGCGAGGATTTTTGCTTGAAACTACCATTTCATAAAATTAGGCATGATGTGAGATATGAATATATGAATCATAAGTGTCACGACATAGAGCTTAAACACTTGGAATCTTAGATTTTTAAGAAATATTATTGCCTTTAGTTTGGGGCTGGAATGTGGACATACGTGTCATGTAGAATGTAGTCCTTAGGCATAAGAACAATTAGAATGTGTGGAGCACTAGTAGAGATCCATATTTACCAAAATAGGAGAGAATCACTAGAATAGGAGTAAATTGACCCCAACTTTCCCTTAAAGTCCGCCACTATGAGGCAATTTAAGATTACCCTCGATCTTCATCTCACTGCACCTATAAGCATGATACTTTTCTCTAAGAGGTGTCACCATGGACATGTACTAGGTATACTTCGCTATCTTATACTTAAAATATCATCTATCCAGATTCTACCTTGGGTCCGGCATAGCCTTACAAACTCCATGCCCTAGACCATTTATTGACTTAGCCCTAATCCATCAATTCAACCTGGACTTCCGGCCTATATATCACAACCTTACCACTTTTATATTCCCTAAGTAATTAACCTCATTTCTTTTACCCACCTTACCAATCCTATCAATCTACCCCTACTAATTTCACATTGCTATCCTCAGGATAATATACTTCTTTTACCCAATATTCACTTCTAAGGTTCAAACTTAATCACCATCAACCATCATGCACTATCAATCCATTACTTCTCACTAAATATAAATATATAGTCCATCCCATGAGGAGGCCACCATAAATTCCTTATCCACCCACCAATGACCTATTCATACCCAAAGTAAACTATTTTCCTTATGCACAAAAGAACAAAAGATCCCCAAAAAGAAATGCTAGGGTAGACAAACCTTTACCATAAGGATACTTCAACTGTCCCATAAGATTCTCCAACTTAGTTGGACCCATTTTATACTGAAAAATAGAGATAGGATGAGTGTCCAAAACAAAATCAATTAAAACTAAATCTCCATATCGAGGGGAACACCCAGAAATTCATTAAGAAAGACCTTAGGAGATTTATTTACAGCCAGGATAAAATATAGAGAAAGACCCTCCAAGTTAGAATCCTTAACTCAGGCCAAATGTTTAGGACACCTCTTGGAATTTAATTTTGGGCTCTAAAATATGATATGAACTTCTCCTTAGGAACTAGGGAATTACCCTCCCACTCAATAACTAGCTCATTAAGGAATTTTAAAGACAATCATATGGGTCCGACAGTCTAAATATGCATAGCACGAATGCAACCAATCCATCCTAAATATGACATAGAAACCCACCATATCTAATTCAAATAGATCCACTACAGTTCCTTTACTACCAACAGATACCACACACACCCTATAGACTTTTCTAGCAATTATAGAGATACCTACTCGGGTAGACACAGATAAAAGGATCAGAAATGCACATAGGTCTAAAACTAAAATGCATTGCCACATATAGGCTCACATAAGAAAGAGTGGACCATGGATAAAGTAAATAATACACATCATGGAAAAAGAGTTCTAACATACCAGTAATGATATTAGGTAATGCCTCAGCCTCATGTCGGGTAGTGACCAAGTGGCTATTCTTGTGGGACTTTTCTGTTTCATGTGACCCAACTGACCATAACTAAAATACTAATTCCTCCCTATATAATAATAACTACAATACAACAGACCATAAAATTGGTAGAGAGGATAGAGTGGGGCTGACCGAACTCCACCAACCCAAAAATGATATTCACAGAATACTAAGGATAGGGGATACTGACAACCACATGGTAACTTGATGTTAGGTGTATTTATGCACTCTAGTGTTGTTATCCTAGCCTATTTAACCTTGTATTGAGTATAATTCGTGTGATTTATGTGTTAAAGATGATATAAATAAGCATGTAACTATTTAAGTATGTGATTGCAATGTGTAAAAGTGTCTTCAAACAAGTTTGTGCTTAATTGAGTCACTTAGAGTTCAAACGAGAAAACTAGTGTTACTAGTTTGAGCTAGGTATCGTTCTAGTTAGTCTCGGTGGATTCTAGTATGTTATATGAGTTTCTTATGGTGTGAATATGTAATTATATATGGATAAACTTATTTTTAGTATGTAACATTCAATTAAAATAAGACAAGAGTCAACAATTTATTAAAGCATAAAATGGTTGAGACTAGTTCTTAGATTGAGTTTCTAGTTTGCTATTGTTGATGTTGAGTTGTGTTGAACTCTAATGTGCGGTGTTTGCTAATGTAGGATTCTTGATGATTTGATGTGAATGATATTTTAATAATATACAAGCTGAAAACCAATGTAAAACAACATCACAAGGCAAGAGAAGAAGCAGTGGAACACTTAGACAAATATTGGAGCAATTGGCCAATTTCAGTGAGTGGAGGTGATCTGCCTGCGTCTCCCCAGCCAATACAGTGCACTAGAGACCATGCATACTGCTTTGGAGTGGTACAATGGATTTTGTGACACTACCTATAGTCCAGTGCTCAACAGTCTGCGACATCCCCTCCAAATCCTACACGATTTAGGCTTTGCCCAACTATAAATACACCTCTTGTACACTTTGTTTATCAACTTTGGACATTTTGGAGCATTGTAAGGGGCTGTTAAACACTTTATTTAGGGTTTTTATTCTTAAAATTTAGCTTTCTAATAGATTTGATTATGTATTCAAGTATTTGGATCATGATTATGTCAATTAGTGGCTAAACGCCCCCCTTTTCGAGGTTAAAGCCAAGAACATGACTACTATCATTTTGAATTAAGTTTGTTGATTTTCTTATTATATTTGGTTATTTGTTTATCCTTGTTTTAATTATTTTAAGGAGTATCTTACCTTAGAATACACATATTGTTGACCTTTTGATCTCAAGAAGGGGAATAGGAAGATAAAACGTGGGGATAAACAAAGTAAGGTTCGTATTCCTTTATGAAATAAGGAATTTGAATTAGCTTCTAGGATATGGATGTAACTATAAGCCTTGCTTGTTTCACATGTATGATGATAGATTTAAGCACTTAATTGGATTATTACATCCCCGCTCAATTATGTAGTTGTAATGTCCAAGTTAGGAAGACAATTAGAGGTCGGGAGACTATGATCATGTGATAAAACCTATGAATCAACAACCAAGATAATAAATTTAACAAATGAAGTTCAATATCATAGTATGATTGTTTGAAGTGCTTTAACCCTGGGCTTTACTCTATTCATGTCTCAAGTCTTTTATTTTACGCATTATTTACTTTACGTTTAGTTTTACAAATCTCCAAACTTTTTTGGTTACTTCACATCAAGTTAATCTTAATAAGTGAACTAGAATTTGATAGTTGTTGGAACAACTCTCTGTGGTATCGATACTTGGGTTTCTTTAAGGCCACTATATTACTTGGTAACCATATACATTTACGTATGCGCCTGCTGTCAAGTTTTTGGCGCCGTTGCCGGGGACTTATAATTTGGAAACTATTTTATTTTTAGTTTTTCCTTTGGTGATTACTTTGGTACTTTGTGCTTGTTCTTGGTATTTTATTTGTATAAAATGGGTTTTCAAAGTAGTAAGCTGGCAAAGGATTAAAAATTGGTTGAACCAAGCCCTAAACCTGAGAAATGCTTCCATCAATGAAGGAAAGAAGCAATCCTTCTCCCCCATATTTTCCAAATCAAAGAAGATCAAGAAAATCCTATTATCATGGCTAAAGAACAACCAGCCCGCAGGACAGTTAGAGAAGTGGCAATCCCACTTCCAACAAATTTGACCTCCTTTTTTCAGAAACCGGCTGCTGGAGCTAATTTTGAGCTTAAATAGAACATGGTGCAGCTTCAGATCGGTGGCGGATAGTTCATGGGTCTTTCACATAAAGATCCACAAGTCCATCTATGGAAATTCTTGGAGATTAATGACACATTCATCCCAATGGACGTGTCAACTAATTATCTTAGGCTGGAACTATTCCCCTTTTCTCTATTAGGGGAAGCAAAGAAATGGTTGAATATTGAGCCAACAAATTCAATTACAACCTGGGATGATTTGGCCCAGAGATTCCTCATCCAATTCTTTCCATCTAGGAAGACTACGAGACTTCATAGTGAGATTGTGTGCTTTAAACAAAAGCTAGACGAGAACTTATATCATGATTGGGAGCAGTTCAAAGCTCTTATATAGGACTTTCCACACCATCAACAGTCTAAAAAGGTATTAGCTCATACTTTTATTAAGTCACTTGACTATAACACAAAGATTTTGTTGTATTCAGCTACTGGTAGTCAAGCTTGGAGATGACCTATGATGAATTCTATACTTTATTGAACCAAATTACACAAGAAAACCCAAAGTGGCATTCAGACTCAAAGAGTGATACTAAAAGATTGCAGGTGTTTTAGAGATAGACCAATTTACTCTAATATCTGCTTAAATTACTGCATTACAAAATCAGTTAACTATGCAGCTCAGCAACATAAGTTTGGTGCCACACAGCCTGCAGGCACAGTGAATGCAATTCAGTAGACAATCACTTGGTGTGTGGTGTGTGGAAATAGTGGTCATTCTGCAGATATGTGTGCTGCCAATCCTATGTTCATGATATTTGTGGGAAATATGTTTAGAGGCCTAACTATGGGAATACCTATAACATGAAGTGGCAGACTCAGCCACTAAATCAACAATTGAATGCCCAACAGGAGCAATTTCAGCAACCACAAGCTCAAGTACATCAAGCCACAACTCATACTAGCAATGTGGAAAAGATGTTAAAATAACTTATAGCTGGTTAAGTATAGTTGGTAGAAAATATGAAAGTCAACAGGCAGAAATAAAAAGCCAGCAAGCAGATACAAGGAGCTTGGAATTGCAGATAGGTCAAATAGTAGCAACACAGAACACCAGGCCTCAAGGTGGTTTCCCAAGTGATACTGAACCTCCTAAACAAGTTATAGCAATCACTTTAAGGAGTGGTAAAGAGCTTAATGAAGAACCTCCAAAAGCAACTAAGGAGGTAGATATAGAGAAAGCTCCTAAATAGGTAAATAACAAAGGTGCTAAAAATTCAAGGATGTTTGAGTACTTAAAAACATAGTTGTTGAAGAGGTGAAGAAGATCCCACCAATACCTTTCCCATAGAAGTATATAAAGCAAAGAAGGATTCATGTTTCAAGAAGTTCTTTGACACATTCAGAGAGTTGCACATTAATTTACCTCTTTTAAATGTTTTGTAGAGAATGTCCATGTATGCTAAGTACTTGAGGTACGTGGTTGCTAAAAAAATTAAGCTACAGGATGTGGAGGTAGTAGCACTAATTAAAGAGTGTAGCTCTGGGGTGACACAGAGGATGCCCAAAAAGCTCAAGGACCCTGGAAAGTTCACTCTCCTTATTCAAATTAAGAATAGCGAGGTGGTTCATGGACTTAGTGACTTAGGGGAAAGTGTTAAATTGATGCCTCTTTCTTTGTTCAATACTTTGGGCTTGAAGAAGCTGAGACCAAGCTCTGTGCTACTGCAATTGGAAAATGGGTTCATAGCCCATCTTGAAGGAGTGATAGAGGATGTTTTGATAAAGGTTGGTAGTTTATTATTCCTGCTGACTTTATTGTTTTAGATTTTTAGGCAGATGAATAGGTGTCGATAATCTTAGGGCATCTATTCTTGGAAATGGGAGGAGCTTTGATCAATGTGAGATAGGGTATACTAAAATTGAGGCTGGATGATGAAAAGGCAATTTTTAAAGTGTACAAACCACTCAACACACTATTTTACTATAAATATTTGTTCATGATTTTTTTGATTGAAGGGGATAAGTGTGGGGCGATAGAGGATATTTCACAAAAAACCTCTTTGCACTTCCTCATTGTGCAGCCTAAGCAACAATCACCTAAGGTCAACATGATACGGATTGATGAGCCTGAAAAGTCTATAGTTGAGAAAGTTGTTTACCTTGAGAGTTCACACTCAAGAGTTAAGAAATGAATGATAATATGGCCCTTAAGTGTGAGGAAAATGATGAAGGAATTTTGTTGAGTCATAGTTGGGTTATGCCGCGACACTAAATCAGGTGTTGTTTAAGAGGCAACCCAAGTTAAGTAGGTATGTTTTTTTTAGTTTTTACTTCATGTAGTTGTTGTTTTTGTTGAGTCATAGTTTGATGGGAAGTCTGAGTACCAGAAACCTGAGCTAAGAAGCATAGCAAAGACTAAGTATGGGGTCCCCAGACCCTTTTAATATATAAAGATGCTACTAGCTAGTCCAAGAGGACTCAAGGAATATTTCTATCTCTACATTTAATAGTATACTTTGGGGACAAAGTAGATTTTTAAGTGTGGGTGGGGTGGGGAAATTCCCATTTTTAAGGTAAATTTAAAAAAAAATATGTTAGGAATAAGTGGGATGTGCTTATTGGTGCTATATTTGATTGCACGGTGAAAGTGTTTTCTTTGAAAAAGCATGTTGATTATGTGAATTACTACTTTTTAGACTCCTAGGCTCATTATTATGACTCTTGTACTTGATGTCGTAAAGTTGAATTCGTGTGATTGTTTAGTTGAGAGTCTACGATGATCCTACTTGAAGTTGAGCATGTGCCATGTGTGATGTGAGGTATTTGTATATTCCTTGTTGCATGTGATGTTAAGAACTTGCTTGGTATTTGTATATAGCCTTGTTTTGTACCGTCTTTTTGACCTACCCTTATGCATAATCTTAATCGGCCCCATTGAGCCTTTAACTTTTTGGAAGCCTCATGTGTAGATTAATACCTTATTTCATAGACCTTAATTCGATCCAAAGCTACTAAGAACTTTAGTGTAAAATTAGTGAGTTATGGAGTGTGAAATTGAACAAAAAAGGGTAAAATTGAAGCCCAAAAGTGATAGTTATCGGAGTATGCAATCATTATGTGTTGTGGTTGGGAGTTAGAAATTTGTGCTTGAAAAGTTTCCAATTTTAGCCCAGTTATGTTACAATGAACCTGTTTTGGCCCTGTGCACCTCAAGTAAGGCAAATCGCTTAAGTTGAGGGTGGCTATCATAGGGGTGCGCAACATAATTGGGGTGCAAAAAAAGGGTAAAATTGAATGATATGTACATAGCATATTCCGACCATAGTGTATGTGAGTAAGCTTAATAAGATGGGGTGAAAACAAAAAATTAGGGTAGATGAAAGTGGTGTACATGGATTGTTAGAGATTGGTATCAATTGTCAAAAGTGATGTATTAAAATGCTTAGGGAAAATAGCCACTATTCTTGCCCAAAATAGTTCCTACCTATCCCTTAACCTACATTACAAACATTGAATACCTATTTGATCATAAGCCTTAACATTCTTAAATAGTGGAGTACTACACTAAGGGAAAGCCTATGGTACATTATGTGTAACTTGTGAATTCTTTATGAGAGTGAGCGTAATTTGATTCTTGTACCCATCGTGTTATAAATTTCATTTATATGGGTGTTTATGGGTAACTCTTTTATTATAAGGGAACATATTTGATGAATATGGGTTAGTTGTATGATTTCCTATATTTAGCATTGAGCATGAGTTTGCCAATTTGGTGAGTCAATTCTTGACGCTAGGATGGTTCGGAGTAGTATTTTTGAATTGTCAGTTGTGTATATAACATGCTTAGTATAAAAACTTAAATTCTATATAGTCACTGAAGTACTAGATTGAGTGTCTTGCATATAGTATAAGTGTAGAATCTCCTCAGTTCATGATGCTTATAGTAAAGAGTTGTTCGAGGACGAACAAGGCTTTAAGTGTGGGGTGATGATGTTGGGTGTATTTATGCACTCTGGTGTTGTTATCCTAGACTATTTAGTCATGTTTTGAGGAAATATATGTTAATGATGATATAAATAAGCATTTAAGTGTTCAAGTATGTGATTGCAATGTGTAAAAGTGTTTTCAAACAAGTTTGTGCTTAATTGAGACACTTAGAGTTCAAACGAGAAAACTAGTGTTACTAGCTTTAGTTATGTGTCGTTCTAGTTAGTCTCGATGGATTCTAGTGTGTTAAATGAGTTCCTTATGGTGTGAATGTGTAATTATATGTGGAAAAACTTGTTTATAGTGTGCAACATTCAATTAAAATGAGCCAAAAGTCAACAATTTATTAAAGCATAAAGTGGTCGAGACTAGTGCTTAGATTGAGTTTCTAGTTCGCTATTATTAACGTTGAGTAGTGTTGAACTCTAATGTATGGTGTTTGATCATTTATGATGCTTTATGAGTTGATGTGTATGATATTTTTATGATATACAAGCTGAAAATCAAGTCAAAACAACACCACAAGGCAAGAGGAGAAGCGGTGGAACACTTAGACAAATATTGGAGCAATAGGCCAACTCCAATGAGTGGAGGCGATATGCCCGCGTTGCCCCAGCCATTGCAGTGAACTAGAGCCCACACAGCCTGCCTTGGAGCGTTTCAATGGATCCTGTGATGTCCCCTCCAAATCATACACGATTTAGGCTTTGCCAAACTATACATACACCTCTTATACACTTTGTTTATCATCTTTCGATGTCTTGGAGCATTGTAAGGGGTTGATAAACACTTTATTTAGGGTTTTTATTGTTAAAATTTAGATTTTTAATAGATTTTATCATGTATTCAAGTATTTGGATCATGATTATGTCGATTAGTGGCTAAACGCCCCTTCTTAGGGGTTAAAGCCAAGAACATGACTACTATCATTTTGAATTAATTCGTTGATTTGCTTATTATATTTGGTTATTTGTTTATCCTTATTTTAATTATTTTAAGGAGTATCTAACCTTCGAATACACATATTGTCGACCTTTCAATCTCAGGGGGGGGAATAGGAAGATAGAATGTGGAGATAAATAAAGATTTTTTTTCCTTTATGAAATAAGTAATTTGAATTAGCGTCTAGGACAGGGATGTACCTAGAAGCCTTGATTGGTTCACATGTAGGATGATAGCTTTAAGTACTTCATTGGATTATTACATCCTATCTCAACATAAAGTTGTAATGTCCAAGTTAGGTATACGATTAGAGTTCAGGAGATCATGATCATGCGATAAACCTTATGAATCAACAACCAAGATAAGCGATTTAATGAATGAAGTTCAATATTGTAGTATGATTATTCGATGTTCTTTAACCCTGGGCTTTACTCTATTCATTGTCTCAATTCTTTTATTTTATGTATTGTTTACTTTATTTTTAGTTTTACAAATCTCCAAACTTTCTTTGGTTACTTCGTATCAAGTTAGTCTTAATAAGTGAATAAGAATTTGAAAGTTGTTGCAACAAGTCTCTGTGGGATCGACACTTGGCTTTCTTTAAGGCTACTATATTACTTGATAGACCACTTACACTTTCGTGTGCACTTGGGCGCTGTCAGAACTCCTTGGATTTCCTTGCTAATACCACTGTCCACCACCTCAGACCCCTCCCCCATTCTGAATATTGGGACTTCTTGCTCTTCCTATTTCTCGACCTTGCCTTATTCTTCCTCACACTAATTGGAATAGACTGTCATGTCAAAGATGTCACTATCTAGGTCAACAGTTGAATAAAATGTTGAATCTCAGCATTAGTAACATCTTTATGGGGTGATTGAGCATGAGTGTCACCTTGTAGAGTAGGGTCAGTGGAGACCAATGGAATTCCACCGGGAAAAATCAGAACCAGCGACCCTTGACCAAGTCTATACCCCATAAGTTGAACGAGATCCATCCACATCATCCTCGGGTGGGATGGACGAGTTTCCACAATCTTCAAATCATCGAAAAGGCATGATATAAAAGGCGAACAAAAGAAGATTTAGGGAAGGGTTCAAGACCCTAGACCCTATAGCCTGAAAATAGAAAAACAAGATAGTGAAACATTCCTAGATGTCTCGTAGCCTCTCCCTTATAAGTGTGGACCGCTACACACCCACAAAAAAGACTACTCAACATGTCTTTATGGACACCCCATGACACCAAAACCTAGGCTTTGATACCAACTTGACACGACCCGAACCAAGGCCTTGTCGTGGGGCCTTAAGAATTTTGGAGTAGGGAATGTCCAGAATACCCTCAGCTTAAAAGCTTAAAAATATATGCAGGTGGGTACGGTTTGGCACCTCACTCGTAGTCTATCATACGACTAGTATCCCTAACTCATACCCTAGACAGTACCTCAAGGGCTTGACACTGTTAATCATACGACTACCCTACACTTCTCATACCATCTTTATACGACTCGTATAGAGTCATTTCATACCTTGGACAATAAGTTATATAGGACACACTATTTACCATACAACTTTGGCTTCTAAGTTGTATCCACATTATACAACTAGTAATCTCAAGTCGTATGATCACCAGAGAGTTCAAAACCCAGGAAATTTCCAAGGGTCAAACTCAGGGTGTTTTAAATGTAGGTGACATGAGCATCTGTGAACAATAAGATAAATAATAGTTATTCCTTTTTTATTATCTTATAAATAAGGATAAATTATGGAATATTATATCTCATGCATCATCCTAGAAATAGGGATGCCCAATTGAAGCTTTGTGATGATCTGTTGACCACATCCATAAGGTATTCGAAAGAATCCATGGGTGATAGTTTGTTACTTTATTGAGAGGATAGTATCAAAATCCCTAACCGAGCCTACCCACATATGCTTTAACTAAGATTTTGAGTTGATTTTCATTTACCCACATAATAGTTGCCTTTAGTAAAGCATAGTCTTAAGATCCATGCCTAATTGATTATACTCTAATTATTCTTAGCCTGTAGTTTGTCTTTAAGAATCCAAAAAATAGTTATATCTTTGAAAACGTTCAAAAAACCTCAAATATTTGTATCCTAGGTTTGAATTTAGCGAGCAACTTTCATTTCGAACTTACTCTATCACCATTCACATTGTTCCTCGTGGATTCGACCCCAACTTTTTTGGGGTTTATATTGACAATGACCGTCTTGCACTTAATTTGACGTGTAAGTTGAGCATTATCATTCATCACAAGCATATTTGCAAACAACCACAAAGGCATCAAAAATAGTGAAATGCTAGTTAGCCTATATACATCAGCTAATGAAAAGGACTTGGCAAAATGGAAGGATCTGGTGTCAGATTGGGCATGAAGAACCTGTTACCAATCATCTCAACATTTGGGGCAGTGGATTAAAGCTACCCCTGCACTTCATTCCAGCTCCAGTTATGGAAACAACAAGATTAGTGCATGCAACTTAAGAGGTAAAAGCTGGTTAATGTATTACCAATTGATCAGTAGTAGTAATGGCAGACAAGATCCTATAGAGTTAAAGAGGTATCCTACACCATTCACTAGAGAACACAGCTGCAACAGAAAAAAAGCATAAGATGAGAAATTATCATGACCCGAACCAGGGCCTGGCCATGATAGGTATCTCAAGTCCACCAAGGACCGGAGACTACACCCTTTTTCTAGCCAAATAGGACATAATACAGCTAGCAATGGATGAATTCTAAATATATAACAAGATAGGATGAATGTGAGCTCAAATGAGTAATAATATCAACAACAATACCCAATCCACAATAATCCATAAAGCCTTTACTACAAAACCAAATATAATCTAAGTCGGGATATGCCCCCGACGATAGCCAAAGAAAACATATGAATAGTCTATGACATAAGAGAATAGCAAAACCATGAAATGAAGCTCTTCTGGATAATGAAACCTAACCACTTCAAGCTAACTGCTGACACCCCAAAATCCTATCACTACGTAGGAAAAGTAGAAGTATATATGGTACCTGTATCATGTGGGGATACAGCATCTAAAGACGGTTAGAGGGTTGAGTGCTAGCATGTAATTCAGGATAAGGATAAAGTTGTGCCAGTCAAAAGTTCAACTTCAAACTCAATGTACATATTGACATTCATGCATACATACATATATATATATATATATATATATAAATATATTCTAGAGTAGGAAACAAGGTTTAGCATGATAGCAAAACATTAGCCTAGACTATCTAGCTCAATCGTCATAAAGAGGCACCCACCGGCTATATGGGTTCAGCTCTCCCTGCTAAAAGGGCCCCGGTGTATGTTAGTCGGATTAATAGAAGGTATCAAGGATGAATAGGGAATACCCCGACCCCATGTCAATCTTATATATAGATATATCAATAGTATGAACTATGCATATGGTCATTGAGACCAACCCTCACATTGGCAAACATAAGTTTCCAGTATTATTCATATGAGACTCACACCTTCACGGCTTAGCTACATAACCTCCATTAAGCCCAATTAAGAAAAAATTCACATAACCCATTCATTAACCAAGGAATTATACATTAAGGCACACCGCGGGTATCATCATACTATTTATCTTGCAAACTCATATTATGCCATTACAATCTATTAACTTGGGGGAATATCTCGCCCCTCTTTGTTTATTAAATCAAGTTGGAGGAATACCTCTTCCTTCTTTAGTTTATCAAATCAAATTGAGGGAATGCCTCGACCCAATTTGTTCATTAATTCAAAACATAGACAACAAGGCCTTTAAAATTCATGTTCATTGTTTAACCATTATAAGGCAAACCAAGTGACGATTCAACGATTCAAATCCATATACATTAGTGGGTTTAGGGAACACAATTATTCAAAACCAATTTCCAAGTTCAAAACATCAATCTAGGGGATTACCTCGACCCCCATTCCTATTCCCACCCCCATGCACCCATTGGTTCAAAAACATTCAAGTCAAAGCATGAAAACTATGTGAAAACCAATAAAGGATCAACCTTTCCAAAATCCTTAACCCATATAAACCCACCTTCAAATCCATACAATTAAGTCATTCAAAACACATGCTCTTCACAAAATAAGACTTGGGAAAGAGTAACATGCCTGAAAGTATAGAGAATTATGGAGAAAACTTAACCCTTGATCCCTTAAATGACCAACTTTGAAAAACCCTAGTTTGTTCTTGCCTTAGGGATTTAAGAGAGTGTTTGTGATTGATAAAAGTTAGAAATAATGGCCTTAAGGGGTCTTATGGTCATGGGGTCTAAGTAGAGAAAAAAGTAAATGACCAGAATGCCTTTAATAATGACTAGCTATGAGTTATCCCTTAGACTCGTACTCTAGACAGTATCATGGGATATGTACGCTAGTCTGAATACGGGTTGTACCCTACAACTCATATTCATACCTTATGACTCATATGGTCTAGTTGTTGTCAAGGTAGAAATATTTGGGAACCCTTACTAGTTAGGCTACACGAACCACTATATGACTGTTAATGGGTCTTGACGACTCGATGGGTGACAATCGTGACCAACACAGAGACTTAACCAAACACACTGGACAGGCTACAATTATAGTCCTACGACTCAAAGTGACACCCTATGACTCATATGATGAGTCATAGTATGGCAGTGAGCTCAAAGGTCAAGAAATTTTCAAGGGCCAAAATTTGGGGTGTTTTAAAACTATAGCAAAGCAGAGCAAGGAATAATAGAACTCACTCTTGATATCTGAAAAACCAACAGTAGTATCACAAGACACAAGACCGAGAATATTGATAACCCACAAGAGGAGAAAGATAAAATTTGCACTGAGATGCGGCAGCAACATTAGCTTAGATGTTAGGAAAAGTGAAAAAAATGGAAAAGCAACCTTTTTGAAAACCCTGCAAGGGTTATATATTGTACAAACTCGGGTCAATCGAGTTGGTCTAGGATTGTTTTTTTATTTTTGGTTTTGTGTGGACTTTTATGGGTGTTGGGCCTTTTATAGTGTGTTTTTAATTTCTAATTTTATAAAACCCAAAATTATTTTTAAAAAAAGAACAATAATTCCAAGACCAAAATCGTATGTCAAAACTCAATAAAATATTGTAACTATAAAGAGTGCATAAACTAATAACAAAACATCAATGGGGTATTTATAGGATGTATCAAAAGCCTAAAAGTCCTAACCAAAACAAAATAGGAAAGCTAAGTCGGCACCTACCATGGGGGTACGTACGAGGGTCGTACGTGTCACTTACGCCCCATAGGTGGCCTTCGTAACTCTCAGAGAAAAACTCCAAATTTTAGAACCTTCTTATGTCACTTACAAGGCCACTTACAATAGGAGTAAGTTGCAATTATGGCTCATAAGTGGATCCATAAGTGGCCTTCCCAGCTACACTTCATCTCTTTTTCTTGTTTTTTGCTCCTAAACCTATTTTCCTGCAAAACAAACAAAAAAACACATCACACCTAACAAAAAAGACCTATGTACTTGCATAATTTTTAGTTTTAAGCATAAAAAATACCATGAAACCATACCACATCAACAACCTTAACTTAGAACATCTAAAAGTCCTCAAGTGACTAACACATAACAAAAACACATGATGCTTAACTAAAAGATACCTAAGACACCTACGGTAGTCAACCCAATTTCAGGTCAAAAACTTGTACCCCTCCTATTTCCAACTTCTCAAGACCACTGTGTGGATCTATGTAGCACAATAATATGATGCAAACAAATAAAGTAATGGCATTAAATTAGCAATTAACAACCAAGCAAATATGAAATTTACACTACCTGAACAAATATGCAGTTAATCACATAACCCATGTACCCTCATAGAAAACAAGTTCCAACTCTCATAATATCATTATGCATTTCAATGTAAGGGACTATGTCAAGACACTCACACTCACAAAAAAGTTCCAATCAATGTGCTCAGAAAACCATAGTCTTGCCCTTATTTTCTGTACCTTAGTTTTTTGGATAATTGGACTAGGATCACTATAGGAATTTACTCATCTTGTAATGTAGGCTTGGGGGAAGGTATGGTACATCTAGGATCTAGTGACTCACCCTCCTTGACACTGCATAAATATTTTGGCTCCACTTCTCAACCATTCTTTTTTAATTCCTCCATTTTCCTCCTTTATTGATTTTTTGGATTGGGAGTGGTTTTTCTTTTTGTTTTTAATTTATTCTCTTATCTTTTTTAAGTCTTTTTTTATTTTTTTTATTTTATCTCTTTTTATCTACCTCACCCAACCTTACTTTCTCTTTTCTGTTCATTAAACAAGCTTCTGCATACCTGATTTTAACTAACACACCCCTATGATAGCCACTCTCAACTTAAGCGATTTTCCTAAGTTGAGGTGTACAATGTCCAAGGATGGACCAAGGATAAAATAGGTTTATTGTAATCAATTAGAGGAGTAAACAGGTGAAATAAGAAAATAGGTCGATATAGGCTCAAATTAGGGATCAAGGGACACTCATTTATTTTTCGATGGTTGTTTAGGCTAAGAATGGACTAAATAAAAAATGGCCTATAATCATATCCTAACCAACTATCTTACAACCTAGGCAAGACTAATGAGGCAAGTTCTGCATTAAATACACAAAAGAAACTAGGTAGAGGCCTTACATACACATGGTACAGGGTTATATCATTAACTACTACATAGCTAGTTCATGTAATGCTAAGCTATGATTATTTTGTACCTAGTCCTAATGCCATAACAAGATTCAAATGATTGTCATACATATATTTGCATCACACAATTACAAAAAAATTTTAAAGGGTACCATTTATTTTCAAAACACTTAAGAACAAACGAAACATGTCAACTACCTTTAGGTTCCTTATTTTTCTCCTAATTAAACATAAAAAACATAACACTTAAAATGACATGAACACAACCTAAACATGTCAATTCTACTCGGATAACACAGCCGATGGGAAAAGAAACACGGCAAGAAAAACCCTCGGCTGTGATATACCCCCACCCCCAACTAAAGACTATGCATTATCCCTAATGTATAACTACAGTGTAAAACAAGGGATGAAGACATACCTAGGAAGCTCTAGGCATCCAAATTTGACTCGTGCCCATCTGGGGCATGATGTGGCTCAACTAGAGGAGATGGCCATAGTCCACGATTAGAGGACACTCCCACTGCTATCTTGACATACCTCTTCTCATCAACCAAATACGACATAACAAAATCTTGGTCAGCCCTTTTCAGGGCCTTTTGATTATCCATAATTGAATTATGTAATTCCTCCTCACGACCTCTCTTTTTTCTAACAATCGGGGTTACCTGATCTTATACAAAAAAATCAAATGCCATAGTGGTAGCTCAGGGTAATGGTTTCATAAAAGCTAGAATGACTGTAAGGACAACAAAAATATGCTCACAGCTAATGATCGGACCTCCGAGCGTAATGTAGCCATCTCTTTGCATAGGCCTGATAAGTTTGGTGTCTAGACCTCGCATAGTCACGCACTCATCCATGCTCAATGTTGTCTATGTGGGTATGCATCTCTCTAGTAAACTCCTTCATGGCTGCCATTATCCTCATTTCAAATCTAGACTAAGAAGCCTCAAAAGTGATTTGGACCTATGGCTGGATCTTCTCGAATAGCATGTCTAACTAAGCCTTGATCTGAGTGAGGTGATCAATCACCTCTTACTTCTGCTCAACCATTATTTATAAAAACTCACACAACAAAATAACATACCCAGTAGCTGTCAGTCAAGGGGGTAAAGAGGTAGCCTCAGTTGGTACTGAACTAGAATTTATTGCTAGTGCATATGTGCTAGTAGCCCCCTTACCGCTTCTGGAAGTAGCGAGATCAGATCTCTGACTGCTTGTGTTTATATCGAGGCTCACACTCGTCCTGTCAATAGGATCGACCAAAGTAGAAGGTCTCTCAAAATGGGTCATACCAGAAGACAATAATAGATGTGCTCGATGTTGAAGGATCGGGTTAGCCTCCTCCTTAATCAAACTAATGTCGACCATGTGGATCACCTCGATTAGCTGATCCACATCAAAAATTAAGCAGCACTCCAACAGTATCACACAGTTTTTGTATCAAACCTAGGAAAAGGAAGGTAGTGGTCTCACTAAATACTCACATGGATCTAAGTCTAAATCCATCTAGAAAATTCAATATCATACCAGTAATTAAGCTGGCAATCAAAGTTTTTTAGTCCTAGGTGAGTATGTAGCCCTCAGATGTTAGAATTAATCTATGTCATACTATAGCCCAGCAAAACTTTATTGCAAAGTGCAGTGATGCCTTCTTGATCCATCATTTTTATTCAACCCACAGGGCATCAGTGCCCAACTCTACTATCTATGTGACTATCTATCTAGCCAAATCCACTCTATGTTGTACATCCCTCATAGTGTACCTACACCATGCTATTCTCATCTAATAATTAAACTCAATTAACAAGGACAGCCCCACATAATTTGACCCAAATAATACTCGTCAGAAAGCTACCTCACAAATATCAACTCTCACCCCTAACCAAAATATAGGTCAGCTAGGGTTGCTCAACTACTCAATCTATAGATGGGGTAACCCGATATATCAAAGATGTATAGGATGCATAAAACTCCCAAAAAAGAGCTAGGATGTATGAATCGAAAATATAGGTCATCCACCCTAGTTGGTGTTTCTCAAAAAAATACTATAGGTCTAGAGCTTCTACAAACCTGGTCAACTTTTGCCTAATCTCCCCTACAATACTACATCATGGTTGAACTTTCTCTATAATGAAACTATCTCTGTCATAAAGCTATTGTATCCCCTCCACAGACCATCTTAAAGAAGTCTTAGCTATAGGTACTACAGATACATATGTGGTGTCAAACTCCAGTGCAGAAAGTGTGGAAGTAGTAGCCTAACTCCTATGGAACCTTATTTGTATTAGCACCCTCATTGGACTAGGTGTAGCTAAGCATGATGCAAACTCACTCTCAGTTGATCTTGATACAGACTCCGACCCCTCCTTAGACTAGGAGTCAGTTGTATCATCGTTATCACTAAAACCTTAATCTAATCCTAAATCAACCTCCTTCTCTGAACCAGTATCTAACTCATACTCTCCTCTTCAGACTAGGAAGAGTATGGTGGTGAACTAGTGGTGGACTTAATTCGAGGCCCTGTCCAGATAAAGAATATTGGTGAAGTCTATACCCTTGCCTGTGGTACCGATAGGGCCTGTGGTGGTGCTAGCTGAGAGCCTAACTCATAAAAAACTACTGCAATTATATCTTATCTCTATGATCAGCCCCAAGTCTGTCATAAGACAAATGGTCTACTATCCAAGCTCATGATATATTTCTCAATGAAACCACTCCATTCAGGAGACTCATCATGCAGCTTGGACTAAACTCCCTTTTTCTAAGTAACTTTTGGTGCCATAGTACCTAAAAAGTAGTTGTTAGTGATTGAAACACAACACCAAGACAAAAAAAGTTGACTATCCAAGGTAGGGACTACCTAGGAACCCTATCTACAGGTCGTAGGTAGTACTTACGGTGGTCGTAGGTATTTTTATATTTCCAAACGAAGCCCTGAAGCTTCAGTACTTCAAGTTTGATATCTACGAGGCCACCTATAGGACCATATGTACTACTTATGATGTTGTAAGTTGTTGTGTAAGTGCTCCTCTAAGGGAAAGTTGGATTTTAACAAAGATTTTATCCCATGCAGATATAATTTCAATTTTTAGACCATATTCGAACATTAAAATTTGCAACAAGTTAAATTCCATAGGTATTGCACATATTTTTTAGGATTCACTCTCATTATTCAACTGCTACCTATATTTATTTTGTAATCACAGGTTTCCCAAACAAAATCATACCACAAATTCAATTTTATCCAATTTAGGCACCATAATTTTCCAGAATCATGAGACAAATAATTTCAGGGCTATATCAAGAACTATCTCAAGTTAAATAATAATGAACATATTTTTACTTAGTTGGATCCAGGAACCTGGGTTTGAAGAATCTTGAAGTAGAAGATCAACAATCCAATTTAATCCCTACTTTTTGATGAATATGCATAAAAGTATTAGGGTAAGGGAGATAGGTTTGTGCCTTTAATAGAGAAAAGCACAAGTGGGAGAGTTTTAAGGGAATGGGAGATTTGAATTTGAAAAGGTGAGGTAATTGGGGCTCAGGTTTAGGATTAAAATAGGAGGGGGTGTTGGATCGGGCTGGGTTATATAGGCCCAACCCAGATTTTAATGACCCAAAAACTTTTGGTCAACTTATGGGGTCATTTACGGCCTGTAAGTACTACTTATGACCCCCGTAAGTGGGCCATAAGTAATTCCTACAAGTGTTTTCTTCTCTGATTTCTGTGATCCCATTTATAGGGTTGTAGGTTGTACTTACGACCACCATAAGTGGGTTTGCAAGTCTAAGTTAAGAAACCCAAAATTCTTTTGACACCTACGACTTCAACTTACCCATTGTAGGTTGGACCTAAGACCCCTGTAAATAGGGTCATAGGTCCACTTACCTATATTTGTCTGAAATTTTGTAATTTTTACCATGTACCAGGTGTTTCTCTATGCCTTTAACCTATAAAACAGAAAACAAAGTGAACACTAAGACCTTGAGTTGCCTCCTAACCAGTGCTTCATTTACATTTCAACACGATATGGCTATATTGGATACTTAAAATCCACCAACAATCCCATGGGTTGTGATAACGTCCTAGCAATACCTCCTATTAGATAATGGTACACTCGTTGTCAAGATATGGTAACCCAACTAAGGTTGGGGTAGAATCCCAAGGGAACACGTGAAATTGTAGTTATCAATAGTTGTAGTCTATGGGTAGTATTGGAAAAGTAAATGGAGGGGTTTTGTTTGTAGTAATCTCAAGCAAAGAACAGTATTACTTTGGTTGAAATCAGTCGCAAGTGAACACTAGGATTGTGTTCCCCCTGGTTTCTCAACTCTGTAGGCTTATCGTCTGTTATTGAACCAACCCAATGCCTTGAGTAGAATCAATAAGTTATATACCTTCTATAATCTTTTGGACGAGTAGAAGGATTTCACTCTTTACCTTTTGAGTCTCAGGGTGTCGCATTACTAACCCTTATCTTGATCCCAGTTAATTATTAGCTTTTGAGTCTCTAGTTATTAGATAAAACCTAACCATATTACGTAGATAGAACCTATAAGCATGGATCAACAGTTAAACTCCAAATTACTATTATCTTTATCTTTTTCTAGTGGCTACCCTCTTTTGGGGTAAGTAGCAATATCTAGGCGGGATCCTAATGTGTGCACCCATTAAGAAAACAATCATAATGAATATTAAGCAATGGATGCCATAAATATTGGTTCAAATCGACAATCGAACTTCCCCTATTTGATCAATTTGCCAGGTTTTCCACAACCTTAGCTATGGGTTTTAGCTGCTCATGATTGTGAATAAATCAATAACGTTCATAATAGAAAGCATAGCTGAAATCACAATGATTAGATGAATAAAAACCCATAATAGTAACTGGATAAATCAACTAAAGTCAATATAAGAGAACCCAAGATCAAAGACAAATCTTGCAATCAAAATATATTTCTGAGCATCAAAAGTATGAGAAAACTAGGTCGGTGGCTATATGTGGTTCGTGCCTGTAGTTTGTCTGGCACCGAGCGTAGGTACAAGACCACAGGTATCAGAAAGAAAAAGTCCTACAAGTCAACACTCAATATTTTGGTTTTTTGGCACCTGCTTTGTCTACATGTGGTCCATAGATTGACTTAGTAGGTGCCGAGAGTTTATTTCTTAGCCCTTCTTTGATTCTCGAACATGCATTGATCTTGATCAACCTAGAAAACATCCCAAACACCCATAATAGCTCCATAACTAGCCAAAACATCTATTTTTACCTTTTTCATGAACTTAGCATCCAAAACATAGTTTCCTGCAAAACATGTCGAAAATGGATCATATCTAACAAAAGGGCCTCAGAAACCTGCATATTTTCCTTGTTTTAAGCATCGAAAGTGCTATATTTCTATAGCACATCATCACCCTCAACTTAGAATGTTTGCATGTCCTTATAAAACAAAAACACAACAAAACAAAAACGATGCTTAACTATGAGAATCTAAGTTAATCAAGGAAGTCAGTCATTATATTAAGTTCATATTAAAACATCGCTTCCAATATCACTTTTCAAGGCCAACTGTGTATGAACATGAAGCACAACAATGTGACACAATAGGATCAAGGTATGGTAATTATATTAGGAACAGACAACACTCATATGTACAAATTACACTATCTAAAACAAGCAAATAGCTAGCAACATGACTCAAGTGCCCTCACAACAAAGATGTCCCACTCACTCACACGAAACAATGCAGGGACGGTCAAGAGATTCTCACGCTCAACAAAGAAGTTCTAGTCAATATATATCAAATACCATAGGTTTGCACTTATTTTCTTTACCTTAGCATTCAGATAGTCAAGTTAGGATCACTATGGGACTTTTCTCAGCTTGTAATGTAGGCTTGGGGTTGGTATGATACATATGGACTTTTAAGTGACAAAGCCTCGTTAGCACTACACTAACCTTGGGCTCTCACTTATTAACCAATTTTCTTTTATTCCACCCTTATTTCTCCCTTTTATTATTTTATGTACATTCAGGTTAGGTGTGGTCTTTTATTCTTCTTTTTTTCTTTTTCACAATTTTTCTTTTCTTTTTCTTTTTTATTTTTCATTTTCTACCATAACCATACTTAATAACTCTTTCTTACATTACCCTTCTTCATACCTATTTTTCATTATGCACCCCTATGATAGCCACTCTCAACTTAGGCATTTTTCCTGTGTTGAGGTGTATAATGTCTAAAGAGGTCCAGGCCAAAATAGGTTCATTGTACTATAAATGGAAAGGTGAATGGTGAAATAATAAAAATAAGCTTATAAGGCTCAAAACTAGGATCAATGGATATAATGCACACATGAAAGGTCATTTAGGCTAAGAGTGGACTGAAATAAAAACGGCCTATGATCCTTTTCTAAATGACTATCCTTTAACCTAGGCAAGACTAATTAGGCAAGTTCTGAATTTAATATACAAAGGGAACTAGGTAATATCTCACACACATAGCACTCAGCAAATATTACCAACTACTACCTATCTAGTTCATGCAATTGTCAACAATTGGTTATAATGGCCCTAATCCTAATGCCATAACAAGATCCCCAAAGTTCACACATATATACATTGACACGGTTTTAAAATACAAAATTTTAGAGGGGTATCAAAAATCACTCAAAATATTACTACTTCCCTAAATACTTAAAAATCTTCTGGTTAAACATAAACATCACGAAATAAAACACAATATGCCTAAACATGCCGGCTCTACTAGGAACAAGACTCCAGGGAAAAGAGGCATAGCAACAAAAACCCCAAGAGGACATCAAGACCCATAAATAGCCCCACCCCCAATCGAATATCATACATTGTCTCCAATACATCAAACCAAAATAAGAGAGTTAAAAATGTACCTTTGGCACCATAGGTGCGAAGATCCTATATCAATCACACAAAATGAATACAAATAACAAAATACCTTGGGTTACCTCCTAAGAAGCGCTTGATTTAACATTGTGGCATGACGCAGTTATCTTGACTACTCAAAATTCATCAAGATATCGATAGAAATATCCTCCACAGCCATCAATACAATCAATCATCATTACTATCCTTATGTCGGTTGGCTGCTTCATTGACTTTCAGATGTTGAATATTGCCTTCTTACCATTAATCTGAATTTCAGGCTCATCTTTTTCCAAGTCAACCATAGCTCTACCTGTGGCCATAAAAGGTCTCCCAAGATGATGGGAATCTTAGTGTCAATCTCACAATCCAAGATGACAAAGTCAGCTATAAATATGAAGTTATCCACCCTCACAATCACATCAAACAAGAGTCCCATGGGCTTCTTCACTGTGCGGCCAACCATCAATAGCCGCATCGAAGTCGGTTCCACTGGGTTTAAGCCCAATTTCTTGAATATGGCCAGCGGTATCAAATTAATGCCAGCTTCTAAGTCACATAAGGATCGGGCATATTGGGATGACCCAATAGTGCACGGTATAGTGAATGCTCTGGGATCACCTTTTTTCTGCACCAAGGACCTAGTCATGACTACACTACAACGATGTACACCGTCAACATCCTTAAAAGTCGTTTCTTTGTTCCTTGTGACAAACTATTTCATGAGCCTGGTGTATCTAGGAATCTACTCTAATACCTCAAGAAGAGGTATTCTTAATCTTAATTCTCTTAGTATCTTAGTGAACCGCTTGAACTTACCTTCTTCTTTCTTCTACATTAATTATTAAGAAAAAGGTAGCGGTGGTTTTGAAATCTGTCTGACTTTTGGCTCAATGACTGAACCCTTACCTTTGTCTTCAGAAGATTTACCTTTATCACCTGTTACCTTCTCGATCTCAAAAGTAGGTATCTCATCATCAACATCTTCTGCAGCAGTTAGTGGGGTATCCATAGTAGTGACACCACTCATCATGGTAATAGTAAGTACATGACCATCATTTCTTGGATTTTGTATTATGGTGCTCGGAAGAGTACCTTGCTGCCTCTGGTTCAGAGTTGCTGATATCTGCCCAAACTGGTGCTCCAACTGCTTGATAGCAGTGACATGTGACTCGACTTTCTGGGTCAACCCTGAAATATCAGCCTTAATCTCCTTAAGGTTGGTCTCCTAATTTTCCTAACCCTTCACTATCTTATCTAGCATCTCCTTTATTCTAGATTCTAAATTGCGTCTACCAGGTGGAATGTACCAATCTCCTTTCTCTCTGCAGTCATCCTTCTTTCTTCAATCACCATCTCACTCTCTGTTATGGTCTCTATATCTATTATAGTAGTTTTGACCTTGGTTCCCTTTCCAATGGGCTCAAAAACCTCCATCTGACGATCCATATAATTAGATTCCTTATCCAATTCTGACTCGTACTCTTTGTAAGGTGAACCCTATGTTGCTACTTCATTCACTTTCTCAGAATTTGCTACTACAAACTGCTTTGCTAGCACCCTTAAATCAGTCCTTAGTAATGCAATTTCTATAGCTATTGTATCATCAGTTGCTCTCTAGTCGCAGAAGGTTTTAATTGCATATCCCCTCTTAGTCTCCCGAGTTTGACACCCTCAATTAGTGAGTGAGATCTGATATAATATCTCTGAAGTTGCCTCTCAACGCAGCCTCATAAAAACTCCTCTAGAGATAGTGTCTGCCATGGGTCTAGAGCTGATGGTCAGGGATCTATAGATTTTCTCAGATAAGTTTGTCCCTGACAACTGATGATTTCGTACTATGCTCATCTTCTTCTTAAACCTAAACTAAGCCTTGTACATGGACTCTGATTGTAGCTGTATAAAATTATAGATCTCGTCTTTGAGTTGTAACATCCTTGATGGAGGAAAGAACCTATTTAAGAATTTCCTATGCAACTCATTCCAAGTCATGTTAGATCCTCTTGGAAATTACCCAAACCATAAAGATGTTTATCCTGTAAGTAATAAGGGGAAAATCCTCAGTCTATATTCTTCCTAATCTACCCTTGGAATGGTATATGAGGTACAAATCCCAAGGAAATTCACAAGGTGCAATTTAGCATCATCGATAGGCAATCCTGCTAAATTTAGAATTTGGATCATTGCTCATGATGTCAAATTTAATGCCTAGGGGGAAATAATAGGTACTATGGCTCCAGTATCTATCGGATCAACGTATCCCAAGTTTTCTTTATCATCTATATATGGTTGGACATGCTGATATGCTGGGATTACTTGAACACGAGAACCTTTAGCTTTATTTTAGTTTCTACCGAGTGTGGCTGAGCAGCCTGTTGCTTGTCTCTACTCAGTTAGCTCAGCCTCCCTAGCTACTCTCTAAGCTTATTTTATTTCCCTATTCTCAGCTTTAACTTGAGTTATCAAATCACTAGTCTAACAATCAACAATATCCTGCACACCATCGGGATGAAGAAGAGGTACAACATCATGAACCCCTTCAGGATTATTAGCTATTTCTTGCTCAGACATCCTACCAAGTATTTGTAAGATCCTCTCTAGATCCAGATTGACTGGGAGTAAGGGTTTGCATCTACTCCTTGTTCTAGTCATACATCGACGTATGCCCAACTAAAAACAAAAATGAAAAGAAAAACCCAAAAACTGCAACAACTTTAAAACATAAATCAACACCGTGTTCCCCGACAATGGAGCCAATTTCTTGATAACGTCCAAGCAACACCTCCTATTAAATGACGGTACAGTCGATATCAAGATATAGTAACCCAATCAAAATTGGGGTAGAACCCAAGGAAACACGTGAACTTATGGTTATCAACAATTGTAGTCTACGGGTAGTTTTGGAAAAGTAAATGAGGGGTTTTGTCTGTAGTAATCTCGAGCAAAGAACAGTATTACTTTGGTTGAAATCAGTCGTAAGTATACACTAGGATTATGTTCCCCTTGGATTCTCTACTCCGTAGGCTTATCGTGCATTTATGAACCAACCCAATACCTTGCATACAGAATCAATAAGGTATGTATCTTTTACAGTCTTTTAGACAAGTAGAAGGATTTCACCCTTTACCTTTTGAGTCTCAAGGTGTCGCATTACTAGCCCTTTTTTTATCCTAGTTAACTATTACTTTTTGAGTCTCTAGTTATTAGACAAAACCTAACCATCTTACGTTGATAAAACCTAGAAGTGTGGATCAATATTTAAACTCCAAATTACTGTTGTCTTTATGTTTGCCTCATCAATACACCTCTTTTGGAGTAAGTAGCAATATCTAGGCGGGATCAAAATATGTGCACCCATTAATAAAACAATCATAATGAAGATAAAACGATGCTTGCCATGGGTATTGGTTTAGATCAATAATCACACTACCCCTACTTCATCAATTTTCAGGGTTTCCACAACCCTAGCTATGGGCTTTAGCCGCTCATGATTGTGAAGAAATCAATAACGTTCACAATAGAAAGCATAGATGAAATCAAAATGATATGATGAAAAAACACCCACAACCGTAACTGAATAAACCAACTAAAGTCAATACGAGAGAATCCCGAGATCAAATACGAATTTTGGAATCAAAATATGTTTTTGAGTATCTAAAGTCCATAACTCCTACTAAAAAGTACTTAAGGGGAATTTATAGTACATGAGGAAACCCTAAAAACAAAGACCGAACAAAATAAAAGAAAACCGAGTCGGTGGCCACATGTGGTCCGTTCCTGTGGTCTAGCACAGGCACAGGTACTACCTGCGGTCTGGAACCGGGCACAGGTACAAATCGCAGACACCAGAAGGAAAAAGTCCTACAAGTCAGCTTTGGGGATTTTAGTTTTTTGGCACCTGTTTTGTCTACATGTGGTCCGTAGGTTGACTTATTAGGTGTCGGGAGTCAGTTTTTCAGCCCTTCTTCGATTCTCAAACATACATTGATCATGATCAAGCCAAAAAATATCCAGAATATCCATAATGGCTCCAAAAGTATCCAAAAACACCTTTCTCACCCTTTTCATGAACATAGCATCCAAAATATGGTTTCTTACAAAACATAACCAAAATGGATCATATCTAACAAAAAGGCCTTAGAAACTTGCATATTTTCCTTATTTTAAGCGTCGAAAGTGATATATTTCTATAGTACACCAGGTTAACTCTTAAGAAATTCTTTATTTAACATAGTGAAATGACTCAGTTGCCTTGGGTACTCAGACTTCACCAAGGCTTAAAACCTCAGTAAACCTTCAACTCCTCCATACTTCCTATATATGCTTAACATAATGCCCATTCACCTTAAATGGGGCATCTACATCTCATTTCAGCTCAATTGAATCATGTAGAAATACTATAACCATGGTTAATAGTCCAGACCACCTCAACTTTAACTTACCAGGAAACAAGCGAAGTCTCGAATTATACAACAAAACCATATTGTCAGGATGAAATACCTTTTTCCCAATCTTCTTGTCATGGTACAACATCATCTTTTCCTTGTACAAAGAAGAACTCACATAAGCACAGAGACAGAATACATCTAACTCATTTATTTAACTCATCCTCAAATTTACAGCATCACTCCACCCAAAATTTAGTTTCTTTAACACTCATAGTGCTTTATGCTCAGGTTTAATCGGCAAATGGCATGCCCTGCCGTACACAAGCTGATATAGAGAGTCATCTATGGGAGTTTTAAAATATATTTGGTAAGCCCAAAGTTGTCTAGCTTTCTTGACCAATCAGTATGGTTGGAACTCACAGTCTTTGCCAAAATGGACTTGATCTCATGATTAGAGACCTCAACCTGCCCACTGGTCTACGGATGGTAAGGTGTTTCCACCTTATGTTTCACACAATATTTCTTAAACAAGGCCTTAAATAGATAATTGCAAAAATGGTACCCATCATCACTAATGATAGCACGTAGAGTACCAAACCTAAAGAATATCTTCTTCTTCAAAAATGTTGTGATAAACAACCCTCATTTTGAAGCACAACTGCTTAAACCCATATAGAAATATATTCGACTTCCACCAATATGTACTTTATACTATAAGAATTCACAATCGAACCCATTAAATTAATTCCCGACACATCAAATAATGCAAACTCAATATAGGTGTCACATGAAGCTCATGGGGTGCTGGCATTAGCCATAGGCCCGAGCACAATCATGTGAATCTTTATAAATCATTAGCTAATAGTAACCTCACTGCAAGATTTTGTGGGTCATGCTAGTACCGCCATGGTGACCCCAACTGGAGATAAGTGATAGGCCTCAAAAATATGCATCATCTCTACTTAACGAATACACCCTCGAATCACACCATCTACACAAACCCAAAATAAGAAATGCTCATCCCAAAAAATACTTTTGTACCTCATGCATAAGTCATTTTCCCTGCTAGAACGACAAGTCTTTTGGGACAAGGTCACTTGCCAAATAATTGGCAAAATCAGCAAACCAGGGGATTAAGTTTTATGATACTGCCAAGACCCGTTCATCTGGAAAAGTATTATCAATCTTAATCCCATCCCCTAATTTAAGCATCTCCTTCTCTTCTAGGCAAGATAGATGGTTTGCAACCTGATTCTCTATACCCTTTCGGTCCTTAACCTTAAAGTCAAATTCTTGTAGAAATAGTACCCATCGAATCAACCTAGGTTTTGCATCTTTATTGATGATAACGTACCTAAAATTTACATAATCAGTATACACAATGACTTTGGTCCTTATTAAATAGGATCGAAACATCTCCAAAGTAAACGCCACCACAAGTAACTCCTACTCAGTCACCGTATAATTTTTCTATGTGAGGTTGAGTTTGCTGGCATAATAGATTGATGAAGTATTTTCTTGCATTTTTGGTCTTGGAAAGCTCCTAGGACCACACCACTAGCATCATACATCACCTTAAGTGGGAGAGTCCAATTCAAAGACACATGATAGGAGCAGAAATCCATCTCTCTCTTAGGTACTTAAATGCCTTGAGACAGGCATCATCAAACACAAACTCCACCTCCTTCTCTAACAATTTGTACAATGAATTTGTGATTTTAGAGAAGTGCTTGATGAATTGCCTATAGATCCCCACATGACCCAATAAATTCTGAATACCTTTAACAAAAATAGGTGGAGGCAATTTTTCAATCACCTCAATTTTAGCTCTATCAACCTCTATACCCTTCTTAAAATTCTATGCCCCAAAAGTATTCCCTCTTTAACCATGAAGTGACACTTTTCCCAATTCAACACTAAGTTGCACTCCTCACATATTTGCAGTCATTAGCCAAATGGGCCAAACAGTCATCAAAAGAGTCACCCACAATTGAGAAATCATCCATCAGGACCTCTATAGTATCTTCCACCATATCAAAATATTTGGATATCATAAAATACTGAAAATGGTGGGAGAATTACAAAGTTTGAAAGGCATCCTGTTAATTGTCAACGTACCATACGGATATGTGAAAATGTTTTTTCTTGATCTTTGAGGCAATAGAAAGCTTATTATACCCCTAATAACCATCAAGAAAACAATACAATCCTTTACTTGCAAGACGGTTTAACATCTGATCCATGAATGGCATAGAAAAGTGATCATTTTGCATTCAAGTGTTCAACTTTCGATAATCCATACAAACTCTCCATCCCATAACTGGTCGCATGGGTACTAACTCATTCTTCTCATTTGGGACCATATTAATCCCACCCTTTTTAGGGACACACTGAACTGGGCTCACGCACTTACTTATGGCAATAGGATAAACCACACATGCATCTAACCACTTGATGATCTACTTCTTCATCACCTTTTGCATGAGTGGATTCAAACGATGTTGATGCTTAATGTTAGGTACAAACTTTTATTCCAACTGAATCTTATCAGAGTAAATTTTAGGTGGAATCCCAAAAATATCTGCAATAGTCCAACCAATATGGCCCTTTTAAACCCCTACAATACCGAGATCAAGGCATCAACTTGCTTATCAACTAAATATATAGCAATAATAACTAAAAAAGTATTATTAGCCCTCAATAATGCATAATGCAAGTGAGAAGGGAAGGCATTCAATTCCAAGATTAATGGCTCCTCAATATATGGCCGAGCTAGTGGATTTGTTTCTTCAAGTCAAAATCCAACTTCTTTGGTGCATAAGAATAAGAACTTTTACCGATAAAAGCACTCACCATCTCATCATACTCATCAATACCATCAATGTCAAATTTTATGATCACTGCCACTAATACTTTTACACCAAGTCACTCCTCAATGGGCACACTCACTATATCATCCTCTACAATATCCATCACAGACACCACATGTATATCTTTTTGGATGTGGCATCGATAGACCTACATTGAAAGTAACCTTTTCATCATCGAGCCTAAATTTCATATAACTTATCTCTATATCCACCAAAGCCCTACCCGTGACTAGGAAATACCTTCCTAAGATAATAGGGATATCAACATCTACCTCACATTAAAAATGACAAAATCAGCTGGGAATATAAACGAAGCTACTTTCACCCAAATATCACATAAAATACCAAATAATTTTTTTCACAGTCTAATCGGCCATTAATAATCTCATTGATGTCGACTGAAGTGACCCTAACCACAATGCATGTAGAAAACTAGTGGCATCAGATTAATACTGGCTCCTAAGTCATATAATGCTCGTGCAAAATTCAAGGACCTAATAGTGCAAGGAATAGTGAAAGCTCTAGGATCCTCTTTTTGTTCAACCAAAAATTAAGAAGCAATAGCACTTCAATGGTGCATATTATCAGCGGGCTAAAAACTCACCATCCACTTCTTCATCACTAAATTTTCGTGAAATTTACATAACTAGTCATCTGCTCCAACACTTTTATAAGAGGGATATTCACAGAAAATTCTTTCAACGTTGACATCAATTTCTAATATTTCCCTTTTTTTCTTTTTTTTTCAACCTTTGAGGAAAAGATGGGGGAGGTCATAGAATGGTCTTCCAAACTGGTTCGAACTTATTACCTTTTCCTTTATCAGTCTTAACTCATTTTTCAATAGCCATTAAATTTTATGATGTCTCATCCTTAGTCACCAGATTCTCAATTTCAATTGTGGAAGCATCATCAAGATCAATAGTACTATTCCTTACCTCATCAACTACCGACATAGAAGTATTAATAGTAGCATTACCACTTTGAGTGGTGATGGCTAAATAGTAACTGTTATTTTTCAAATTTTAAATGGTGTTACTTGATAGAGTGCCCTATTGATATTGATTTAAAGTAGCTGACATCTGACCAAACTGTTGCTCAAGCTTATTAATTATAGTAGCATGTGATTCTACCTTCAGGCTCTATCTTAAAATATTTGCCTTAATCTCCTTAAGGCAACTCTCATGATTATCTAAATCCTTAACCAGCTTTATAAGCAATGTTTTCATCCTTAAATCAGTATCACGGCTCCCCAATGGAACATATACACCACTCTTCTCCTTGTAAGCATACTATTTGATCCAGTCACCATCTCTCTCTTTACTTTTATCCCTATATATGTCCTTATAATAGTTCAAACCTTGAGTCCCTTTCCTAGAGTTCCAAGGGTCCTGATTAGACCCAAGTCACTTGGCTTGAGAATTGGCTATATCTTTATCCAAATACTTAGCCTCCTTCTCAAAGTCAGACTCATCATGTTTAACAAACTTATATCGCACGCCCTCTACATTCATCTTTTCAGTATTCATAGTTGCAAACTTCTTGGTAAGTACCCTAATCTTCATCCTAATTATTATACCTCTTAAGCCACGGTAATATCTAGGGCTCTCTGTTCACTGGAAGCACTAAAAGAATAAGTACCAACTCCTTTTCTACCTTCCAAATATGCCACCCTCAATTGTTTTTGAGACCCAATATAAGATTTTTACAGCTAACTCCCAATAAAGTCTCATGAAAGCCCCACCATTAATAGTATCAGAAACAGTTTTGGTGTTTTTATTCAGTGCTCTATAAAATATCTCAAGTAAAATTCCTCCGTAAAATTCTACAATTGGGCACGAATATCAACTTTTTCTTAATCCTCAACCATGTCTCATACAGTGTCTTTGAATTCAATTTCCTGAAATTATAAATCTCATCCTTCAATTACAGCATTCTAGACAGTGGGAAGAATCTATCCAAGAATAATTTTTGCAACCTATTCTAATAACTAATGGACCCACGAGGTTGTTTCCCTAAGCATAATATCACTTCACTTGTAAGAGATAATGGGAACAACCTGAGTCTCAAACCTTTCTTACTCAACCCAGATAGATTATACGAAGTTCAAATCCCAACAAAATTCATGATATGCATGTTTGTGCCATCTGTCAGTAAACTAGCAGACATACCCTTCAGATTAAGCAAATTAATCATAGCACTCGCAATATCAAACTTCACCCCTTAGGAAAGCTCAGGAGGAATGATATATCTTATATCAATAGGCTCAACATACCCTAAATATTTCTCTAGATAATCAAATACTGGCTAAAACTAAAAAGCTAAGGGTGGTTTAGCTTTATCTCTTCTAGGTTTGTTTCTATCGAGTGTTACTTGACGCTCTTTTTCCTATCTCTCTCTTTTTTCTTGAGTCACATGATGGGAATTAACCAGTCGAACATTCTCTTCAGCTAATAATCAGGCGGTGGTTGGGTGGTTATCTCTTGATCACCATGTAAGGTTGTAGATTCAAGAGATTTAGGTCATCTTAAACCCCATGCTCATGCTCTTCCATCTTACAATTCTTTCGTAAGATCCATTCCAGCTTAATATTAAGTAGGATCAAGGGATTACCTTTACTTTGAGTACTAGGCATACACCGGTATACGGTCAATGAATAGTAGAAAAAAACCAACAACTTCAATAACCTCAATCAATCAATCTGTGACCATATTCCCCAGCAATGATGCCAAAATTTGATGTTGCCCAAATTATACCTCCAAGAAAGTATAACGTGGTCAATATTAAATAAGAAACCCAACAATGCATCAAACCCATAGGAAATAGGATAAATCTCTATCACGAACTTGCAGATGTAGTCGGAAAGTAAAGAATGCAAATGGGGGGATTTGTAGTAACAGTAAGAGTAGTAACAAATCTTGAACACTTTAGGTTGAAATCAATATAGGACAAATACTAGGACTATGTTCCCCCTGACTTCCTAATTCTGTAGCCTAATCATGCTCATCAAACTATCTCAGTGCCTTTCATGCAAAATCTAACAAGTTATGTATCACCAATCGTCTCTCAACACCCTTTGATGAATTTAACTCATGTTCTCTCTATCTCAAAGTGTCACATTAATAACCCTTGTGGATCCCAGATTAACCGATGTCCTTTCGATCTTACGTTAATTAGATGAAGGTTGGTAGTTTCAAAGTACTCTTGTGATCTTCTTTTCCTAATCTCAACCTCTCTCTCAAGTTAGTATCAAATACAGGTGGGTTCATAGCATCTGGAGTCTGTAAGAAAGTAATCAATACAAAAAAACCATAATACAAACACAAACACCGATCAAGAAAAACTTTACACTTTCTCTACTTTGTTATTCCATCAAGGTTCCCACAACCCTATTTAAGAAGTTTAGTCACTCATGTTTGCATGAACATCTATAGAATTCATAATAGAAATCATATGAATAATTTGACAATAAATTAAGAATGAAAACCACTCTCAAATTATAAAAATCAAGAATAGGAATTCCAAGGTCAAAATCATATCTTAGAACTCAATATAATGTTGTAAGTATAAATAATAAGTAAACTAAAAACAAAACATCAATGGGCTATTTATAGGATACATCAGAAACCTAGAAGTCCTAATCAAAACAAAATAGGAAAACTAAGTCGGTACCTACCTACGAGGGTCGTAGGTTCCACTTACGCCCCATAGTTGTCCTTCTTAACTCTCAAAGAAAAAATTCAAATTTTAGAACCTTCTTTTGTCACCTACGAGGGAAATTACAATGGTCGTAAGTCCCAATTATGACCCATAAATGGTTTGTTAGTGGCCTACTTAGCTATACTTCATCTCTTTTTCTTCTCTTTTGCACCTAAACCTATTTTCTTACAAAACAAACACAAAAATACATCACATCTACAAAAAAATACCTAAGTACTTACATAATTTCCAGTTTTAAGCATCAAAAGTGCCTGAAAACATGGCACATCACGGTGGTACGGGATGCAGAGAATCATATCTTTTCGGTGGATTTTTGTGTAGTGGACAAGGAATGTGATGACTCATATCAATATTTTTTGAACAAATGAGAAGCTATGTATATGATATCGATGAGTTTTATATAATTTTTTATAGGCATCCAGGTATCCAAAAGATGGTTTGAATTATCTACTTTTTAGCTCACTATTGTTGTTGCATGAGGCACCTTGGGAAAATATATGAAACAACTATCACAATTCAAAGTTTATGTCTCATTTTTATAAAGTAGCAAAAGCGTATGATAGAGTTTAGTACTTTGACCATTTCAATCAAATAAGGGATATGATACCCAAGGTAGACGAACATCTTGAACGTGTCGAATTCAAAAGATGGAGTAGGGAATTTCATTCGAGTAATAGATACATTATTATAAATTTAATGGCCTATTTGAGTTTATTGTAATACTATGTCTTACTAAGTGATTGCTTTTATATAGGTATAATATTATGACGTCAAACACTGTTGAATCGATGAATGCAAAGTTTGACGTTGAAAGAGAATTTTCTATTATCTCTCTATTTGATGAAATAAATATGAGGTTTGCAAAATTATTTAATAAAAGGCGTATGGAGTTGGTCAACTCACCAAACAGACTTGTTCCATCAATGAAAAAGCAAATATCAAAGTACATTAATTCAATGAATAAGTTATTGACCCATCAAATAGCCAACTACAAGTTTAGTATCAATGGTCATGGTGATGTTGCCACAGTCGATCATCAAAGAATAACTTATACATGTAGAGTTTTTTATTTGGAAAAAATACCTTGTCCACATGTTATGGCAGTGCTTTGAGCCCAATATGGTGCACAATTTGAAAGTTAGATTTATGAGTACTTATCTCCATATTATTCGGTGGAAAAATATGTAATTGCATATTGTGAGAATATTAATCTGGTGCCTCCTGAAGATTCTTGGATTATTCTTGTGGATATTATGAAGAGAGAAAGACATTCTCCATATGTTGACCCAAACATACCGGTAAGAAGGCAAATAAAGAGGAGGCGTGGAGTTGGAGAAGTATTTCCAACAAGATAAAAGTTAAGTCCTCCATATGTAAGACGGTTGGCCACAAAAGAACTATATGCTCAGATCGAAATTCTCCATAATTATTGTAATAGTAAATAGTCTTATTGTTGATTTAGTTATGAACTTGATAATTTTAACTCATTTTAGTTGGTAATGTATGTTATTTATTCTATAAAATATGTTTTTATTTATGGTCCAACAACTGTTGTATGTGTGTGAACAACTTCTTATATGTTATTTAACTATAATGAGCTTTTAATTAATAAGTTTAATTACAATCTCAAAAGAGATTATAATTAATTTATGCATTAATAAAAAAAAAAGGTAATAGAAATTAAATAAATACAACACAATACAAAAATTATTTTCAACAGATGATTCATTTGTGGAAGAAATCAAAGCAGTTCTTGCTACTAGTTTGATTTTTTCCAACATATGAATCATCTATTGCAATAGATAGGTCTATCTGTTGGACGGATTCAATCCATTAGCAAGACTTGTTTTGATTTCTTCCAACAGATGAGCATCTGTTGAAACAGATAGGTCATTTATTGGAAGAAATCAAACCTCTTGAAGACTTGTATTAATTCTTTCCAATAGATGACTCATCTGTTAAAATAGATAGGCCATCTATTAGAAGAAATCAAATCTCTTGAAAGCTTATTTTGATTTCTACCAATCTATTAAAATAGATGGGTTATTTTTGGAAAAAATCAAACCTCTTAAAGACCTGTTTTGATTTTTTTTCAACAGATGATCAATCTATTGAAATAGATAGGTCATCTGTTAGAAGAAATCAAACCTCTTGAAGAACTATTTTGATATCTTCCAATAGATGACCAATTTGTTGAAACAGCTAGGCCATCTGTCGGAAGAAATCAAAAAACTAGCAAGACCTATTTTAATTTCCTTCACCGGATGACTCATCTGTTGCAACAGATAGGTGCTGGAAGAAATCAAATAACTAGCAAGACTTGTTTTGATTTCTTCCAACAGATGTCTATATGTGTTTGATAATTTTCAATAAATGAGTCAGTTGTTGTAACGGGTTAGTCATCTATTGTAACACAGTTTTATATTTGTTTGAGTAAGTTAATGCAAAATGCTTCATATTAAACCATAATTAGTAATAAAGAAAGCAATTTAAATGTAATTAACTTTCAATTAATAAGTTCAAGTATAATCTTAATTAATTTCATAGTAATTACATGGTCAAATAAGTGTATTCGTCCTAAATAGAGAGATTAATTGTCTGATTTAATATAAATTGCGTCATATTAAATCGTGGTTAGTAATAATTGATTTTACTATAATTAGATTTCTATTACGATTTTAATTAATTTCATAGTAATTACATGTCCAATTAAGTGTATTCGTCATAAATAGAGTAATCAATTGACTAATTTCATGTGAAATGCTTCAAATTAAATCATGATTAGTAACAAATAAAGTAATTTAACTATAATTAGTTTCAATTAATAAGTTCAATCACAATTTTAATTAATTTCATAGTAATTACATGTCCAATTAAGTGTATTCATCCTAAATAGAATGATTAATTAACTAATTTGAGGCGAAATGCTTCAAATTAAAACATGATTAGTAATAAATAAAGTTATCTAGCTATTATTTGTTTCATTTAATAAGTTCAATTATAATTTTAATTAATTACATGTCTAATTAAGTGTATTTGTCCTAAATAGAGTGACCAATTGACTAATTTGATATTATGATTAGTAATAAACAAAGTTATTCAACTATAACTAGTTTTAATTAATTAGTTCAAGTAGAATTTTAATTAATTTCATAGTAATTACATGTTCAATTAAGTGTATTTGTCCAAACTATAGTGATCAATTTACTAATCTGATGTAAAATGATTCATACTAAACAATGATTAGTAATAAATAAATTGATTTAACTGCAGTTGTCTTTCAACTTATAAGTTCAATTGCAATCTCAATGAATTGCATAATAATTACATGATCAACTAAGTGTATAACCTATTACAACATCTTATAACCTATCGCAATAGATGTCTACATCTGTTTGATAATTTCCAACAGATAAGATATCTGTTGCTACAAATAATGCATCTGTTTCTATAGATAATGCATCCATTTCAATAGATATCTACATCTGTTAGATTGTTTTTGAAAGATAAGTCACCTATTGCAACAGGTTAGTCAGTTGTGGCAACAGATATCTATATTTATTTGATAATTTTCAATAGATGGGTCTTCTGTTGCAATAGTTTAGTCTTCTCTTCTAACATATGCCTATATCTGTTGGATTATTTCCAACAGATGTCTACATATATTGCAACGAGTTAGTTATCTATCATATTACAACAGATATCTATATTTGTTTGATTATTTCCAACAAATGAGACATCTGTTGCAACTAATAATGCATCTATTGCAACAGATAGCTCATCTGTTTGATTATTTCTAACATATACATATACCTGTTAGATTATTTCCTATAGATGAGTCATCTCTTGCAAATAATGCATTTGTTTCTATATTTGAACTTAGTAATCTATTTTTAGTAACAATTTATAAATTTTCAAAACTAAGGATAAAATAAAATTCATGACAAAATAAATAGACTTCAATTTAAATTACTAAACTATTGCCATCACCAATTAAATAATATATTCAACTAAAATACTAAAAGTGAAATATTGTCATCAACAATATTGGTACACATACAAATAAACAAATTACAACCCAAATCAGGGCCCAAACTTTTACAAGCTACCCCAGCAACCTAAACCTATTGCATCCTTGCCACTGTGTTGTCATTCAATAAGGTCCTTGGAGTTGTCATAACAGCGCCGGTTAGAAAATACAAGAGAGTATGAACCGCACATGGCACTAATCTTATTTTTAGGAAGGTCCTGTTTACGACCTTCAAAAGATCATCTTTCGTTGAGCAACTTTTCAGGCAAGTGATTCATTATGCCACTTTGCTTAAAGAATTTTGGAAAAAATTTCAATGGTGGCTCCATGCAAATCAAAATTTTCCACTCTTAAAAGACTAGTATGTTGCAGTCATAAACATTCATGACTCTCTCATTAGTGAGGATCTCAATAGTCATAAAATGTTTATTCTTCAAGTTCATCACTGCAAGAATCTTTTTTTCCCCAATCCAATCAATGGCACCTGAATATAGCCTCTTCCCTCTACAACAGTCAATCACATCCTCATCCCATAGAAACTCAGCAAGTATCTAAGCAATTTTTCTACCACCGAGAGTTCTTACTTCTTCGCTGAGTTTGTTGTACCTACTTAAGAAGTTACCATAGAAGTTGAAATCTATGATACTATCCCCAAGATCATAGTACTCGGTGAATTTTAAGGTGTCTCTCCCTCATGAGGTAAAGAATTTCATCAACATGGTGATATAAGAACACAATTTAAATAAGTTAGTAACTTATAATAAAAAATAAAAAGATACAAAATATGGCCTATTTGTTGCAACAGATGGCTCATTTATTGCAAGAGATGGTTCATCTGTTGCAACAAATGGGTCATCTATAGTATAGGTTCTCTGAACTTGTTAATAGATTACTCATCTACTATAAATTATGCAACATATAAATAATTTGCTGCAACAGATGGGCTATTTGTTACAATAGATGAGTCATTTGTTGCATAGGTTCTATGAACCTATTAATAAATTACCCATCTACTATAACTTATACAACAGATAGGTAATCTGTTGCAACAGATGACTCATCTGTTGCATAGGTTCTCTGAAACTGTTAATAGATTACTCAATCTATTTCAAACTAATGCAACAGATGGGTAATCTGTTGTAATAGATGGATTAGAATATTAGAAATAAAGTAGATAGAAGGTTAGAAAAAGTAAACTAACCCAGTCCTCATACCACGGTTGTATATTTGTCATGTTCTTGAAGTCTTTTGGCCTAAATTCATGGGTGGAGTAGAATTCTAGGGCCTTTTGGATTTGATCAATGTGTTCAACTTAGACTTATTGGTGGCTTTAACCAATTTGTAGATATTCACCTTCTTCAGTTTTCACTGCTCACCTATGGCCTCTTGAACTTGCTTAATAGTGGAAGAAGAGGAGTTGTAATTTTTCTTGATTTAATACCTTATAGTACCTTTGAATTTTCTTTTTTCCACCTCTTAACCTCCAATGGAGTGAATGACTCTATCAACTTCCTTGATGGTATGACACCAATCTTAGATGTCAATACCTTGACAACAACAGTCAGAGCATCAATATTTTTTATCAAATTTTTATGTTTGTCATTATATTCTTGGCATTTGGAAGCAGAACATGAGCTTGAAGAGAGACCAAAAGAGGTGGTATACCCACTGAAAGGGGTGAATCCACCATAGCCACCACCAGTATAATCATCATCATGGTCAACTCCTTTTTCAAATAAATTTTCATAAGCGCCATCAACATGGTCATCACCATTCCTGACACTAGCATCACCAAGTTCATCACCAGCGACAACCCCATCACCAATAACAACATTAACACCAAAACCCAAATCTGTTGCAGCATCACCAAAAATCTCAACAACAGGCTCAACAAGAACAAGTTGACTTTCCCTAACTGCTTCTCTTTTGATGACTATTGCTCCAACCAATTCTTTCTTTATCGACTCTACCTTTGGATCTAATTTTATTTGAACAATACCTAGAGTAAGAAAGGTAGGCATCTCCAACTCTTGATCAGAAGGTACAAGCCATGGATGTACAACCTATAAATAAAAATAAATATATTAAAATCAACCTATAATTTACAAGAGATTTGCAACAGATAAGTCACTTGTTGTAATAGATTATCTATTTATTGGATGCAGTAGATTGGTTAATCTATTAACAGGTTTAAATGTCTAAGCCTAAAAATGTAAACATGATGCAAAAAATATTAGAATAATTATTCAATAGCATAAATAAATAAAAGACTAAAGATAGGGACGAAGTTTACCATGAAAGCCTAAGAAAAGTCGTAAGTTAGTCGTCTTTAGAGATAAATTTGTCTATAAATATTTGACAATCAAGAAACAACTTTCATATCCCCCATGGATAATTATTTAATGCCTCCAAATCCTGAGCAAGCACCAACTATTCAGGTTTTATGACTTTGTTAGTGTCTCTAGCCCATAAAATAGAATGCAAAAATCAAACTAAGCACAATGGCTCCTTATGCTTCTTCAAAAACCTTTTATTCTAGAGATCAACTATCAATTGTATGGTTTTGTATCTAGGCTCAATAATGGCACAACAATTCATTTATTTTTTCTTTACCTTTGTTGATTTTGGTGGGTGGCTTGATTAGTGTCTTACCTTTCTTTGATGTTGATTTTGGTGTCCTTCTTGCCTTTATTTTTTTAAGAGTATTACTATGGGAAGAGGTTCAGAGGATGGCATCTCAGTCCATTCACTATGGCAAATTCTTTCATGTCAAAACAAATCGGCAATGCTATAGTAGTTTATCCATATTGCATCCATCTTCTTGTCCTAATCCTTCAATGTTTCTTCTTCATCACCCTTATACTTGATCTTGCGCTTGAGAAGACCATACACCATGGTCATTTAAAAGCATGCATTGTTGTCTTCTGGCAGATCAAGAAAGTAACCAAAGCAGCTAGACTTAAAGTAATCCTCTATTTTCATCCCTCAAAATCTTTCTAAAACCATCAAAAATTTTACTCATGACAGATTTAACTACAAAAGCACCAGCTAAATATGTATGGTTATCTATAGACATCTCAACTTGAAACTTGTCAATACTAAAATTTTTAACAAGATCATGTTGCGTTTTCGATCTACGTTCACGATCAATCAATGATATAACAAGATCATCATCATCTCTTTTCTTTAAAAAGCAGGTCAGATTATGTGTATTCCTAACCATTTTATCATCCCTTTTATTTTACTCTTCAAATCCATCTTCTTCCTCCTCATCTTATTTATCACTTTTTTTTCCTCTTCATCATCACCTTCATCCTCAACTTCCTCTTCATCTCCGTTATGACTTTCTTCATCATCTTTATTTTCTTCCTCAATTTTGTTTTCATTTTTTCCCTCTACAATTTCTTGTTCATCACCCTCAACTTTATTTTCTACATTATTACTAGATTTTACAAATGAATCTCCTTCAGTATATTGTTCAACATCTCTATCTCTTTCCACATCATCATTCTTTACAGATAGTAACACTCACTTGTTTGTGAAAGAGCTTGTTCAGTAAACTCTTCTAATGGTGTTTGTAATTTAGTCTTTTTGGTTGCTTTGTCAAAAGTTGATCCACTTTTTTTAGGATGTCATTTTTTATCTACAAACAAAAGGAAAACAAAAAGATTACAATTGATTCGTGCATCATTAAAGAAAAGCTAACAGAAAATTTAATAAATACAACACCGTACAAAAATACTTCAATAGATGATCTATTTGTTGCAATAGATTACTCATTTGTTGAAACAGATGAGTCATCTATTGGAATAAATCAGGCTAGTTAACCAACAGATATGTAGTTGTTTTCAACATATTACACATTTATTGGGCAACATTATATATCAACAATAACAACAGCAAGCTGTTATATCACCACACACACACACTTGAACAACACCAATATTTTTGTTTTTAAATACACCAACACCAACAACAACGAAAAAAAACATACCTAGAACACAAACAACACCAAAAAAATACAAACACCACCAACAAATACCAAGTGAAGTAACTCAATACAACAACACAAACAACAAGACAAATTATCACAAAAGATATCTCCAAAAAAGATCAAAGTTCACGTTTATGCTATTTTTACAGCAACGTTCGAGAACAACAAGAACAACAATGAAAAAAAATTATTTTTCACTTAGAAAAGATACCTCATTTACATCAACCACCATATTAAGAGAACATTTACCACAAATTAGAATTTTCTTGGGTTCTTCTTACTTTTTTAGCATCAAAACTCAAAATTGTTAACTCATACTTGAAGATAATACAACTAAAGTTCTTTTTTTCTTCATTAACTAAAAAGCCCAAATTTTTAAAAAAATAATATCTATAGAAATCTTACCTGAAAAGAGAAAGAAATTGATGGCTACAAGAAATGAAGAAAGTCGGATCTGGGTTCTCTCAAACATTGATGTGGTCGAAAATGGCAGAAAAATCAATTTGTTGTGAAGGTTTGAGGCAGTCTGTTGGAAAAAAGAGTTGAGTTGTTAAGAGAAGAGAAAGGAAACGTTTGAGATTTGTTTTTTTGGAAAATCGATACGTCTGTTTAAATGGGATATGATTTGTCCTTTATTTTTATTACACATTAATTAGAGTTGTGAGGTTGATTTATATTTTAAAAAAGATTAACAAATTTTAACAATATTAATTTAGTCTCAATTAACTTAATCAATTTATTTAAAAGGCTTTTGAACCTTCTCTTTGATCAATGTCATCAAAGTTTAAAGGGTAAACAACATAAATCTCAGATTTTAGCTAGTTAATTACATTCTCTCCCGAATTCGTTATTTAGTTTTTCTCTTTTTCGGATTATAAATGTTCCTATACATTCCTCCACGTCATTATGCATTATAATCTATGTATATGAGTTAATCATTTTAACAATATTTAAAAAAAATCAATAAAATATTTATCCAAGATTGTATCTTATTAATGTGTAATCAATGAATCCAGTAATTAAGTAATTTTTTCAAAAAATATACTCCTAAAAAGAAATTACCACATAACTCACCTAGAAAAGTTAGAACCAAAGAAAAAAAAAGGCCCTAATAAAATATAGGGACATAAAAAATTTTAAAACGAAAAAAAACTCGTATAAAGAAAACATGGCAACAATAATGTATAAAACATATTCTTCTACATAACATGCTTATGCGTATGCTTATGTATAATGTAAATATGGTGAAACATAACTGCAGTAATGTATAAGATAAACTTATACATAAAAAAAGGTAATATGAAATGTATAAGGTAAAAAATAGCATGCTAATTATAAGGTGAAACATAACTGCAGCGAAAAATATAGAAAATGGGTCAAACCATGTAAATTGCATAACATAGACAACCCTTATACATAACCCCTACACGTATAAGATGAGAAATATTTCAAGCCATATCCATACCACTGACAACCCTTATACATAACTCTTGCATGTATAAATAGCAGAATGGGTCAATCATATATATTGTGTATCAATGTATAAAGAGTAGAAATTATAGCAGATCTTCCAAAAAATGGTGCGTCGTTACCCTTATACATAACATAACTATGTATAACAATGTATAAGTGTGCATAAAATTGAGAAAAAAAATATAGATTAAAAATCAAAGCACAAAAACCTTAAGAGGTCGAGGTCATCCTGATTTTGAGAACTAAGCACATGCAATAAAGAAACCATAGATTTTTTAAGAAGATGATGAAAATAAATAAATAAATAAATAAATAAATAAATAAATAACTAAACAAACTGCTAGATATCTTAAAGTTGAAACTGTAAAGTTGAAAAAAAATAAACCTCAAAATTAAATTGAAGAAGATGATGAAGTTGAGTAATCTTATGAGATATATTTTGAAATTTGAGATTTTGAAACCTCTAAATAATGCTAGCTTGATTTTAGGCATTTATTATGGAGCATTAATTGATCTAAAAGAGATGTTTTTCTGGATTTTGGAGAGAGAAAGTATATAAATGAAATATTTGTAATTAGTTTCGTCAAATAAAATTTTATGTAATAATTGTAATTATGATGTATATTTAAATTTTAAAAATCTAAATAAAGACTTAAAAAGACTTCTTTCCTTCAATTACCGCGGAAAGCCAAAGTAAATTCTTCTTACCACTCTTCAAGTCTCATCTCTCTCTCAGTTCTCCTTAAAGAGAAACAAAATTTCTAAAGACGCAAATTTTCTGACAAAAATGTTAAAACCTACAACTTTCAGATCTTTCGCATTCCTCCTATCACCCCACCGTCATCTCCATACCTCACCCACCCCCCTTGTTGCATCACCACCCACCAACACAATCCAATTTGCTCCCCCTCAACTCCATTCTCTAAATTCCATTAAACTAGTGAATGAAACTCATCTCCTAAGAGTCTGTACGATTCTTTACCAACAGCAGTACTCATCCGACCAGAAAATTCACAACAACCTCTGTAAAACAACCTTTGACCTTACCCATGAATTTTTCCTTCAAGTTTGCAATAAATTCCAATATTCTTGGAGACCCATTTACAAATTCTATGAGTTTACCAAGACCCATCCTCATTTCAATCACACACCCATTACCTTCCATAAATTGCCAGATGTAATTGGAAAATCACGAAAGATCGACCTTTTCTCCGAAGTGTTTCAAGAAATTGGACGGTGTAAATCGGTAACGCCTAAGACTTATGTAGTTGGAGTGAAAACTCTGGCTTCTGTTAGGGAGTTGAAGAAATGTGTTGGAGTCTTTCGTGTGATGAATGGGTTTGGATATGGGTATAGTGTGGATGTGTTGAATAATGTTGTTGAGTCCTTTGTAGATCTAAGCTTGTTGAGGAGGCTGAGCATGTTGTATTGAAGTTGAAAGATTGGATAAAGCCAAATGTGGTTACTTATAGATGGTTAATATATGGTTTTTGTGATGTTGGTGATGTGTCGAAGATTTGGAATTTGATGGTGGATGAAGGTTTTGAACCTGATATTGCATCTGTTGAGGCTATGATGGAGACTCTTTTCAAGAATAATAAGTATGTTGAAGCATTGAAGGTTTTTCAGTCGGTTAGAGTGAATAGGTTGAATGAATTAGGGGTCTCAGCTTATCGGTTGGTGATCAGGGAAAGCTTGGAGAGAGTTACCTAGTGTTCGAAGAAATGCAAAAGAGAGCGATTAAGGCGGACAATCTTACATTAGCATCTATAACTTTTGGGCTCATGAGTAGAGGAAGGGTTATGGAGGTGTATAGGGTTATAGAAGGAATAGAGAAGCCTGATATAAGTGTTTATCATGGGATGATCAAAGGGTTGTTGAAGTTGAAAAGGGCAAGAGAAGCAACAGAAGTATTTAGGGGAGATGATTAAAAGGGGATGTGAATCGAGAACGCATACTATGTTAATGTTGTTACAAGGGCATTTAGGGAAGAGAGGGAGGAAAGGATTAGATCCTCTTGTGAATTTCGACACTATCTTCATGGGAGGTTTGGTTAAGGCGGGCAAGATATTGGAGGCGAACAAATATGCAGAGAGATTACTATACAGAAAAGTTGAGGTGCCTAGGTTTGATTATAACAAGTTTTTGCATTATTATTCCTATGAGGAAGGGGTGGTTATGTTTGAGGTGATGAGCAAAAAACTTAAGAGAAATTGCGCAATTTGATTTAGCTGATATATTTGCAAGGTATGGGGAGAAAATGGCAACTAGGGATAGGAGGAGAATTCGAACAACAGAATCATGACTTCTATGACACCAAGTTATATTACCATTCCCATGATTGCAACTTATTCTTGCAGGTGCGGCTGAAGCTCCCCTATCAGTCCACTTGATCAAACAAACAACGGTCGCATGATGCTTGCTTATAATTGAAATTCTATAGCATGGAGCTTCGAATTGGCCCATTTAAACCCCACCTAGTGTCCTATATCGCTCTCCCTTTCTGTTATTAGTTGCACTTGGAACCTAATCCGCAGAATGTACCTAGTTCAATGGGAAAAGGAGAGAAAAGGTAAGTGCATAAGTTGTTCTCAACTGGCTTGCAGAACAGTTTGGGGAAAGATGTTTCATACAGACAATCCAAGAACTTGGAATTAGTGAATGGTGAAAGATGATGAAGAGATTCTGAATTGTCAAGAAATTTTCCCTAGACATAGAAACATGGCAATGAAGATGAACAGTAAAATGTTGGTCACAAACCCAGGATTTGTAGAGCTAGAAAACAAGGTGTATGCGAAGCTATTCATTGTGATTGCTTCTTACATTTTGTGACAAAATCTCTTCTCTTTCACAAAAGGTGATTCTTTATTACACAACACCCGTTAGTTACAAAATTGAAAAGGATTAGTTAAAGAACTGAAAAAGGAAGAAAACCAATGCTGAATGAATTGCTACATAAATCTTTAGAAGGGGGAAATTCTTCTTTCTGTGCTGTCTCTACTCCTGCAATCTGCAGCTTCCAAAAAATCATATCCGCCTCTCAGGGCACCATATCATCCATCCAAAAGATGCCAAGATTGAGACGTGCATATTGAGACGTGATCGTGCAGCTTGTGGCCTGGCAAGGTAAAATTATGTCCCACCACTACATAATAAAAAGATATTTGCTGGGAAAGAAAATGCAGAACTAGGGAAAAAGAAACGGAAAAAGCGACCAATTGTAAGGGTTGCGGATAATGCGGATAACTGTTATTTATTTTAATGCTATTAATCTTATTTGTTCCATATTTTGTCTATAATATTCTATGTATTCGTAGTTTATCATTTTATCCTATAGTAGTTGTAATTTTATAAATTTCTGTGTAATAACTTATTCTAATCGTACTATATTTGATATGTAATTCTATGTTATTTATGTGATCCATTAACATTTGTTGTTTATGTATAGTATTATATAAACTATTATTTATATCTTCTTTTTCTAAGGTTAATTTTATTTTAAGTAATTTTTCTTCTAATTGTCTTTTTTATCTTTTAAGCTTATTCCTATAATTAATTTCTTTATATAGCCAACTTTGTTTTTCTCTAACTCTTCTAATATATTCTAATATTTTTAATTTGTATAATATCCGTCTGAATAATAATTATCTAGGAATGAATATTAGCTATCGTCATTTAAGTGTATTTGTTCTAATTCATATTCTATCCAATTTTCTAATTCTTCATCTTCAATATTAAATACATTTTCCCATATAATTTTCTTTATATCTACCATCTCTATATCCTTAAGTATATATATAAAACAAGTATCTTAAATTCATCTATCATTTCATCAAGTAAATAATTATTCATTTTTCATATGATGCTATTTTTCAAAATATTCCCTCCAATCATATACATAACAAAATATGATCATCTTAGATCACTATATACTAGATTATTCTTAAATAACATGTTCTTCGATCACTATTAAAATGGTAATTTAGATACTTTTTTCCTAAACAATGCCTTTACTCTGGTTACTCCCCTATCACAGCTTTTTTATCTTACCAGTTTCACCTTTAGGATGGCATAGTTCTTGAAAAATTTTCTCCTTTTCCACTTTGCTAATAAATTTCTTAACATGCTATTCTTCGAATAATTTTATTATAAAGTAACTAATATGAGTTTATTTTATTATATCATGACTATCAGGAATTTATAAATTTTTATTCATAATTATAAATGAAAATATCTGTTCTGCTAGATTTAATAAATCTGTGCTTTGCTCATCCATAGTTTAGTGTAAAACTGAATATCTTTATTGATTATATGAGAGAATATTTTTTTATGTACAAGAAAGTTTTCTTTCCGTGTAGAAAGTCTTGTCTTATCTTTGGCAAATGCATTGCCTTTTTATAATCTACAAAACACGTAAATTATTTTACACTATTCCTATTTTATATTATTCCTATACTATTCTTACTTTACACTTGTACTAATCTTTACAAAAAGTAAAATATATCTTTACAAAAGTAGAACATATCTTTACAAAAGTTAAAGTAGCTTTATGAAAGAAAAGACTTAAAGTAGAACATATCTTTACAAAAGTTAAAGTAGCTTTATGAAAGAAAAGACTTAAAGCAACTTTACATTAAATAAAAAAGATTAAAAGTTTAAAGAATTTACTTAACTTTAATAATGCACTTATCCTTTTCTGAATCTTTTTTATTTTCTTATTGACTTGTCCATTTCTATCTCCTTGTGTCCTTATCTACTTGATTTCTTCTTTGTCATTACTCCATCCGTTATTTGCTTTGATTGTCCCTTATCTTTATTCTAATTGTACATCTGGTATAATATTGTCTTCTCCATTACACCTTGAACATAGATGATCTGAATATTTATGTTCAATTATCTTGCAATATCTAGTCAATAATCTTCTGAAATAAATTTTTCTTTAATGACTCTGATAGTTGGTTGCCTTTCTGGATTAAGTAGTGTCATAATCCATCTTTGAATTTCCTCTATATCTGTTTGTCTTAACTCTCTTGAATTTGAATAAATCATTAGTTGTTCTCTTGAATAGTAACTCCAAATTGGATTCCCATTTAAGTAATTATTTGCTAACTCTTGGATGATTGTGGATATTCCAATAATTCATTTATTTGTGTATAAATTTGGTATATATATTTTTGGTATTTCTGTCTGTGGTTCAATATCTTCTTGTATGATCATATCTTTTGTCATTCCTATTTTCACGACTTGTATAACTGGTTTAATCTCATCATACAATATCTCTGCTGGTGCTATATAAGACTTTATAAAAAATAAGGTTATCTTTTTTTAAGTGGTAATTGCTTTATATATCTCTGGTATAGCTGCTAACTCATTTTCGTCTGGGGTATATGCGGTCTTAAGTAATCCATAACTGAAACATATTCTAACTAGATTTGGGTTAGTTTTTGGTAATGCAATTAACTTATTGTATCCTTATAATTTTTGGGTTATGTAATCTGTATTTGGTTCTTGGATATTTATTGCTCTGAGTCTAAGGTTTAAATGTGTTTGTATTTTGTGGATGTTTTCAATATATGATCTGGTTATGTGATTATAGGTTTTCTTTTCTTGGTTAGGCTTTCTAGATATGTGGTAGTTTGTGGGGATATGAACAAAGGGTCTTTTGGTGTTTTTGGTATAAATGGTTTGTCAAATATTTTGTTTAAGTTCATATTTGGGTTCCTTCAAACTCCTTTGTCTGTTCCTGCAGAAGTAGATTGATAAATGTTATGGGTTTTTTGGAGTATCCTTATGTCTCCTTTTATCTCTGGAATTTTATTGTCTTCCGATCGACATTTCTCTACACACGAGTTATCTAGTCATAGATTCAGACTTCAGTTTAACTTCTTTAGTCTTTAGCTTTTCTATCACATTTTTCATACTATCCACTTTCAGTGAAAGCGTAGTTAGAGTTTTGAGTATCTTTTCTAGAGCATCGTCTTCTGTAATATCAGTTTGGGTAGTTTTGTCTTGATATGTAATCTGCAATAACATTCTTGTCAGTCTTGATTACTTCAATTGAAAATGTAAAATTTAATATATTCAATACTAATCTCCGAATTTTCTTCGTTGTAACTGAATTTTGTATTTTTCTTGTTAACCACCATCGGATTTGTATATTATCTGTTCGTACAATAAACTAGTTATATACAATATATGGCTCAAATGCTAATAAACATTTATATAATGAGCATAATTCTTTTCTATTTATTTTTCATTTTATTTCTGTTTCATTAAACGTTCCTGAGTAGTATCTATAATGATATTCTAATTTTTCTTTTTCATATCTATACTTAAGTACTCCTCCATAACTATACACTTTCATCTGCTTCTATATATGAAAATTTTTTATTTTCGTCTGAAAATTGTAATCTTGGTAATTCTTTATAAAGTATTTTTATTTTCGAAACTTGTTTTTTATCTTCTTCGTTGTAATTATACTCTACATCCTTTTTAAATTTTTTCTGTAATGGCTTTAGATTTTCTGCTAATTTTGGTATATATTCTCTTACTTGGTTTACTAATCCTAAAAATGATTGTAATTTCTTTTTTGTATCTAATTGTTATTTTAAATTTATTATTTTTTGTATTATATGTTATTGCATTTTAACTCCATTTTTATCTATTTGTATTTCTAAAAATTCTACCTGGTTTTTCATTATTTCTGCTTTCTTTTCACTTAGACTTATTCCTGAATTTTCTATTATACCTGCAAATTGTTCTAATAATTTTAAATGTTCCTCTTCTGTTTTTGTATATAGTAATATATCATCTATATATACTATACAATTAGATAATTGCTTGAAATAACTATCCATAAAATTTTGGTATCTACCTGGTGCATTTTTATATCCAAATGGTAACACATTCCATTCATAAAATCCTTGTGGCATTGTAAATATAGTTTAGTTTTTAGATTCTTCTTCTAGCTTTAAATGGTAAAATTCTGATTTATAATCGAACTTACTAAAATAATTATATCCTTGTATCTATGTTATTTTTAATATATTATTTAGTATTGGATAATTATATGTCATAGTTTTTACATTTAGGTTTCTATAATCAATAACCATTCTATTTTTTCCTCTTTTTTGATCACTGTGTTTAATTACTATAAATGTTGGGCTATTGTGTTTACTATTACTTTTTTGTATGTATTGTTTTTCTAATAATTCATCTATATGCATTTCGAATTCTTTTAAATCATCAAAGTTATATGTTAATAGTTTTTGGGTTATTATACTATTTTTATTTATTAGCTTAATTCTTACAATAGTTTTAAGTTTTTCTCATCCTCTTAATGGATCTTCACTATATAGTTGTCTTAATTTTTTCTTTATTGTTTCTATCTTATCTATTGAAAATATAGTTCTTTCTTCTTTATTTATTGAAAATATAACTAGTTCTATTGTGTCTTCAGTATTTTTTATATTTTCTAATTTTTGTGTGATTTTTTCACTTCCTTTTATCCAATCATTTTTCTTTCTTATTTTATTAATAACTCTTTTTGCTCTTACCTTTTGTTTATGTGGTGTTGTAACCACCAGTGTGTTTTAGTTATTATATGTGAGTATAGTTTATCTAAAAATAGCATTCCTAAAGGCATAACTTTTGATGTTAGTTCATAATTATAGATCTCTTTTATTGTTAATATCTTATTTCATACTTGTATTTTTATATTTCTAGCTTTATAGGTAATTAAGTTCCTTCATTATTAAATCCTTTAACTACTATTGGTGTTTTTAGCTTATCCCATTTATCTTCTGGTAAACAATTATATCTACATAAGTTGGCTTCTGCTCGTGTATCTATCATAGGTGTATAATATATATTATAATATTTTTCTACTATTATTTTCATAAGTACATATATTTTCATGTTAAAGCTCTTTTTATTAATGATCTTTACTTATTGTAGGTTATGGTTAGTTGTGTATGTTCTATATTGTAAGGTTTTACTTGTTCTAACTATTTTATTCCTAATATTATGTCTGCTTTTTGCATATCTTCCTTTATTTCAAATTCTATTTTTAGTTTTCTAACTCCTATTATTATTTTCTTTTTTGCTGAATCTTTAATAGTTATTAAACTTCTTGGTAGATCTGGGCATATATTACTATTAGATTTTATTTCTTCATTTTTCACTAGGTATTTTGCTATATGGTTTTCTTCTTGTCCTGTGTTTAGGAGTATTAAATATTCTTTTTCATTTATTGTTCCTGTTATATAATGTTGAGTTAAATTAACTGTTGAAGTTGTTTCATAATTTGTTCTTTTCGATGATATTGATGATTCTGGTTCTTCAAAAGTTATTCTATCATTTATTATTTCTAAATCTTCTTCTATATCCATGTCTTTATAAATATAATCATTGTTATCAATTATTTTTACAAATTGTTCAAAAGGACTTTCTATTTGTATTTTATTAATTTTATTTTTTCCCGCTATTTTATGTTTTTTTGTTAATACATATAGATTTTTACATCTTGCTATAAATATTTTACTTCCTGGGGTTAGTTCTATTCCTGATATTTTCCAATATAATACTGATGATTTATCTATGTTTTTATCTGTTATTGCTACCGAATAATTCGCACTTATTATAAATTAAAACTTTTGATATATTAAATTTCTGCTTATAGTAGTTATTATACTTTTTTCTATTGGTTTTATAATTCTATCATCTACTAAATATAATTCTAATGGTGTATCTATTCTTTCTCTAAAACATGCTTTTATTAATATTTCCGTTCCTCCAAAGTGTACGTATTTTATTGGGTCTTTACTTTTTATATCGTTTATTTGTTTATTAATTATTCGTTTTGTTACTAGTGGTATACTAGCTTTACCTTTTGCGTATCTACAGTATATTACATGTTCTTTTTGGCTTACTACGTAGTATAAAGTAGGAATAGTGTAAAATAATTTATGTGTTTTGTAGATTATAAAAGGGCAAGGTATTTGCCAAGATAAGGCAAGACTTTCTACACGGAAAGCAAGCCTTCTTGTACACGAAAAAAATATTCTCTCACATAATCAATAAAGATATTCAGTTTTACACTAATCTATGGATGAGCAAAGCACAGATTTATCAAATCTACCAGAACAGGTATTTTCATTTATAATTATGAATAGCTAAATTCATAAATTACTGACAATCATGATATAATAAAATAAGCCCATATTAGTTACTTTATAGTAGAATTATTCGAAGAATAGCATGTTAAGAAGTTTATTAGCAAAGTAGAAAAGGAGAAAAATTTTCAAGAACTATGTCATCCTAAAGGTGAAACCGGTAAGGCAAAGAAGCCATGATAGAGGAGTAGCAAGAGTAGAGGCGTTGTTTAGGGAAAAAGTATCCAGATTACCATGCTAATAATGACCGAAGAACATGTTATTTAAGAATAATCTAGTATATAGTGATCTAAGATGATCATATTTTGTTATGTATATAATTGGAGGAAATAATTTGAAAAATAGTATCATATAAAAAATGAATATTTACTTACATACTGAAATTAGAGATGAATTTAAGATACTTGTTTTATATGTACTGAAGAATATAGAGATAGATATAAAGAAAATTATGTGGGAAAAAGTATTTGATATTGAAGATGAAAAATTGGATAGAAGATGAATTAGAACGAATACACTTAAATGACGACGATAGCTACTATTCATACCTAGATAATTATTATTTAGATAGATATTATAAAGATTAAAAATGTTAGAATATATTTAAAAAGTTGGAGAAAAACAAAGTTGACTATATGAAGAAATTAATTACAAGAATTAGCTTAAAGGAGAACAAAGACAATTAGACGAAAAATTAATTAGAATAAAATTAACCTTAGAAAAAAGTGATACAAATGATAGTTTATATAATACTATACATGAACAACAAATGTTAATAAATCACATAGATAACATAGAATTACATATCAAATATAGTACGATTAGAATAAGTTATTACACAGAGATTTGTAAAATCACAACTACTATAGGAATAGAAATAGTAAGTTATCCGCACTATCCGCACCCCCTACAATTATATACTAAGTTATATAGTAAGTTATTATTAATTATATAGTAAGTTATTATTAATTACAATTTATATAGTAAGTTATTATTAATTACGCTATCTTGTTAACTATGTTGTTATTTATTTGTTAAGTATGAGAAAACCATTTAAAAATACACAAATTTTTAGAAAAATTAAAAGAATTTTAACTAGTTATTAACCAGAATATAAGAAGTTAAATAAAATAAAAGAAAATCTCGACAGGTTAGCTTACTTAATTACCTTAATATCTAGCAATGAGGAAAAATTAATAATTCATTTAAAATCTTGAAGAATGAGATACATACCGCCTAATTATGATAAAATCAGATTTCGGTATCCACCAAAATATTATAAATATTGTACAGATGAATAACATAACAAAATCACAAAAATATAAAGAAATAAAAGGAATAATATCTGAAAAAACGAAAAGAATTAAAAATAAGAAAAGAAAGACTACAATATAACATGATTGTTGGAGTATGTCAAAAATCAATAAAAGCACAAAAAGAAGAAATATGATATTTAGAATCACAAATAGATCGTCTAGAATACATATATCAACATTATCTATACACGATCAAGTAGATAAAATGAACAAAGAAGAATTTATAATAGATGAAAAAACATATGAAAATCATGAAGGATTAAAGATAAGAATAGTATTTTCTAATCTGGAAAGACGATACAAGAAAATAGGTGAACATTTATACTTAATGCTAGAAAAAGAGAACTAAAATTAGAAGATAAATTAACAGTCATGGTAAGAATAGCAAGAGAAAACGAGGAAATAGACAGGAAAAAAAGAAATAGATAAAATAAAACAATAGACTACAGAAGAAATACGAAAAATAGAAGAAACTAAAAATAATAGGATTGTTGAGTTAGAAAAAGAACTGCAAATGTTAAAAGAGCTGTATGAAAAAGGAAAGAAAGAAAAAGAAGAAAAGATAAAGAACAAAAATTATTAATTGAGATAAATCAATTTAAAGAAAAATTAAAAAATAAAGAATTAGAAACTAATGAAATAGAAATAAATACAATAGATGATGAAGAAACAGATAATTATGATTCAGGAGATAGTGAAGCATATACAGAAATCTTAACAAATATAGAAAAACTAGAAATTAATGAAAAACAAGAAGTAATTAATAAGGAAAACTTAGAAAATACAAACACAAAAATAAACACTCTTGATAAAAAAAGACGATGAAAATATAATACCTAGTACATCAGAAATAAGAAAACCTAAATATTATTACAAAGATAAGTTTAAAAGATATAACCTAAAGGATGAATATAATAAATGGACACCAAAATAAATAATTAATAAAAATTATAACTTCTTAGACTTAGACTGTATAATAGATATAGATAAAACGATACAATTATGGATAGGATATATAACAAAATAATTATTAGACAATGGTATAAATGCAACAGATACATCAGAATATATAGAAAGAACACTAATAGGAACAACAAAATTATGATTTTTAAATTTAACTGAAGAAAGTAAAAAGGTATTAAGGGCTGATAAAAAAATGAAAGGAACAACAGTAATTAAACTAACACCTATAGACATATTGAAAAAATATGAAATAGCTATAAGAGATGAATTTAGCAGTATGGCAACAGAAGAAGAAGAACAAAACAAAGAAAAAGATACAAATAGAAATTTAATGTTAAAACTAGCGATATATAATATGTGCTATATAGATGAATATACGTGTGCATTTAAAGAATACTACTATAAGGGAACATATAATACAGAAGAAAGTAAAGAAGTAAGAAGATTATATTTTAGTAAATTACCTGAACCATTTAGTTCAAAAATAATTAAGAGTTGGGATGAAGCAAAAATAGTAGATACCCTAGGAGCAAGAATAAAATTTCTACAACAATGGTATAGGAATATATGTGAAAAATACAGAGAAGAAATAAAAATGAAAAAAAATATTAATTAGAAATTTAGCATGTGACAAGGATAAAATAGCACCTCAATTTGGATGTGAAAAAAAATATTATAAGAAAAGAAAAAGACATAAGAAATATAAGAAATACAAAAAATCAAAATAAAAGTATAAGAGACCAAGAAAAAGTTATTATGTAAAAAATTATAAATATAAAAGACCATATAGGAGAAAGAAATCTATAAAAAAATGTACTTGTTATAATTATGAAAAACTATGACATTTAGCTAGAGATTTTAAAATGCCTAAAGACCCAAAAAAGAAACGAATATCAGAAATAAAGATAGAAAATGCAGAATATATGCAAATAGATTATATAGATTACAAATTAGAAAGTGACGATAGTATATACGAAATTTCAGAAAATGAAACAGGTAATAAAATAGATAGTAAATCAGATGAATCAAATGACTGAAGAAGATATAAAAATAATAAAAAAGGAAAAATATTTAAATGAAGAAGGAACAGATCAAAAAATAATATTTGATAATAATATATTTGACGAGATAAAAGGAAAAGAATTAGATTTATGAGTCGAAAAAATATTTAAAATATCAACAATAAAAAACATATTTAGTAAACGAAAAGAAGAATACTATGTAGTAAGCCAAAAAGAATATGTAATAGACTGTAGATATGCAAAAGGTAGAGCTAGTATACCATTAGTAACAAAAAGAATAATTAATAAATAAATAAACGATATAAAAATTAAAGACCCAATAAAATACGTACACCTTGGAGGAACGAAAATATTAATAAAAGCATGTTTTAGAGAAAGAATAGATACACCAATAGAATTATATTTAGCAGATGATAGAATTATAAAACCAATAGAAAAAAGTATAATCACTGCTATAAGAGGAAATTTAATATACCAAAAATTTAAATTTATAATAAGTGCGAATTATTCAGTATCAATAACAGATAAAAACATAGATAAATCATTAGTATTATATTGGAGAATATCAGGAATAGAACTAACCCCAAGAAGTAAAATATTTACAGCAAGATGTAAAAATCTACATGTATTAACAACAAAACATAAAATAACGGGAAAAAATAAAATTAATAAAATACAAATAGAATGTCCTTTTGAACAATTTGTAAAAATAATTGATAACAATTATTATAGTTATAATGACATAGATATAGAAGAAGATTTAGAAATAATAAATGATAGAATATGTACAACAAAAAGGATAGCTTTTGAAAAATCAAAATCATCAGGATCATCGAAAAGAACAAATTATGAAATAACTTCAACAGTTAATTTAACTCAATATTATATAACGGGAACAATAAATGAAAAAGAATATTTAATACTCCTAAACACAGGACAAGAAGAAAACCATATAGCAAAATACCTAGTGAAAAATGAAGAAATAAAATCTAATAGTAATATATGCCCAGATCTACGAAGACGTTTAATAACTATTAAAGATTCAGCAGAAAAGGAAATAATAATAGGAGTTATAAAAATAAAAATAGAATTTGAAATAAAGGAAGATATGCAAAAAGCAGACATAATATTAGGAATAAAATGGTTAGAACAAATAAAACTCCACAATACAGAACACACACAATTAACCATAACCTACAATAAGGAAAGATTATTAATAAAAAGAGTTTTGACATAAAATATATGTACTTATTAAAATAATAGTAGAAGGATATTATAATAGATATTATACACCTATGATAGATGCACGAGCAGAAGCCAACTTATGTATATATAATTATTTACTAGAAGACAAATGAGACAAGCTAAAAACATCAATAGTAGTCAAAGGATTTAATAATGAAGGAAGCTTAATTACCTATAAAGCTAGAAATATAAAAATACAAGTATGAGATAAGATACTAACAATAAAAGAGATCTATAATTATGAACTAACACCAAAAGATATCCTTTTAGGAATGTCGATTTTAGATAAACTATACTCATATATAATAACTAAAACACACTGGTGGTTTACACCACTATGTAAACAAAAGGTAAGAGCAAAAAGGGTTATTAATAAAATAAGAAAGAAAACTGATTGGATAAAATGAAGTGAAAAAATCACACAAAAATTAGAAAATATAAAAAATACTGAAGACACAATAGAACTAGTTATATTTTCAATAAATAAAGAAGAAATAACTTTTTTTCAATAGATAAGATAGAAATAATAAAGGAAAAAATTAAGACAACTATATAGTGAAGATCCATTAAAAGGATGGAAAAAACATAACACTACTGTAAGAATTGAGTTAATAGATAAAAATAGTATAATAGGACAAAAATCATTAACATATAACTTTGATAATTTAAAAGAATTCGAAATGAATATAGATGAATTATTAGAAAAACAATACATACTAAAAAGTAATAATAAATATAATAATCTAGCATTTTTAGTAAATAAACACAATGAACAAAAAAAAAGGAAAAAGTAGAATGATTATTGATTATAGAAACCTAAATGCAAAAATTATGACATATAATTATCCAATACCAAATAAGATATTAAAAATAAGACAGATACAATGATATAGTTATTTTATTAAGTTTGATTGTAAATCAGAATTTTACCATTTAAAACTAGAAGAAAAATCTAAAAATTAACTCCATTTACAGTGTCACAAGGATTTCATGAATGAAATGTGTTACCATTTGGATATAAAAATGCACTAGGTAGATACCAACATCACATGGATAGTTATTTCAAGTAATTACCTAATTGTATAGTATACATAGATGATATACTACTATATACAAAAATTAAAAAGGAACATTTAAAATTATTAAAAAAATTTGCAGGTATAATAGAAAATTTAGGAATAAGTCTAAGTGAAAAGAAAGCAGAAATAATGAAAAGCCAGGTAGAATTTTTAGGAATAAAATAGATAAAAGTGGAGTAAAAATGCAACATATAGTACAAAAAATAATAAATTCAAAAGAAGAATTAGATACAAAAAAAAGAAATTACAATCATTTTTAGGATTATTAAATCAAGTAAGAGAATATATACCAAAATTAGCAGAAAATCTAAAGCCATTACAGAAAAAATTTTAAAAAGATGTAGAGTATAATTACAACGAAGAAGATAAAAAATAAGTTCAGAAAATAAAAATACTTTGTAAAGAATTACCGAGATTACAATTTTCAGACAAAAATAAAAAATTTACATATATAGTAGAAGCAAATGCAAGTGAATATAGTTATAGAGGAGTACTTAAGTATAGATATAAAGAAGAAAAATTAGAACATCATTGTAAATACTACTCAGGAACGTTTAATGAAACAAAAATAAAATGAAAAATAAATATAAAAAAATTATGCTCATTATATAAATGTTTATTAGCATTTGAGCCATATATTGTATATAACAAATTCATTGTACGAATAAATAACACACATGTACGATGGTGGTTAACGAGAAAAATACAAAATTCAGGTACAACGAAGGAAATTTGGAGATTTGTATTGAATATATTAAATTTTACATTTACGATTGAAGTAATTAAGATTAACAAGAATGTTATTGCAAATTACATATCAAGACAAATCTGCCCAAACTGATATTACAGAAGACGATACTCTAGAAAAGATACTCAAAACCCTAACTACGCTTTCACTGAAAGTGAATAGTATGGGAAATGAGATAGAAAAGCTAAAGACTAATGAAGTTAAACTGAAGTCTGAAGCTATGACTCAGATAACTCAGCAGTGTGCAGAGAAATGTCGATTGGAAGACAATGAAACTCCATAGATAGAAGGAGACGTTTGGACAATTCAAAAAACCCATAACGTTTATCAATCTACTTCTGCAGGTACAAGCAAAGGAGTTAGAAGGAACCCAAATATGAATTTGAACAAAATATTTGACAAGTCATTTATACCAAAAACACCAAAAAAGCCTTTGTTCATACCCTTACAAACTACCACATATCTAGAAAGCCTAAACCAATAAAAGAAAACTTATAATCACATAACCAGATCATATATTGAAAACATCCATAAAATACAAATACATTTAAACCTTAGACCCAGAGCAATAAATATCAAAGAACCAAATACAGATTACATAACTCAAAAACTACAAGGATATAATAAGTTAATTGCATTACCAAAAACTAACCCAAATCTAGTTAGAACATATTTCAATTATGGATTACTCAACACCGTATATACCCAAGACGGAAGTGAATTAGCAGTTATATCAGAGATATATAAAGCAATCACCACTTACAAAAAGATAACCAAAGGCAACTTATCTTGTATAAAGTTTTATACTGCACCAGCAGAGATATTATATGATAAGATTAAACCAGTTATACAAGTCGTGAAAATAGGAATGACAAAAGATATGATCATTCCAGAAGATATTGAACCACAGGCAGAAATACCAAAAATAGATATACCAGATTTTTACGCAAATAAACGACTTATTGGAATATCTACAATCATCCAAGAGTTAACAAATAATTACTTAAATGGGAACCCAATTTGGAGTTACTATTCAAGAGACCAGCTAATGATTTATTCAAATTCAAGAGGGTTAAGACAAACAGATATAGAAAAAATTCAAAGATGGATTATGACACTACTTAATCCAGAAATACAACCAACTACCAGAGCTATTAAAGAAAAAATTATTTTAGAAAAATTATTGACTAGATATTGCAAGATAATTGGACATAAATATCCAGACCATATATGTTCAAAGTGCAATGGAGAAGATAATATTATACTAGATGTACAATTAGAATGAAAATAAAGGACAATCAAAGCGAATAACGGATGGAGTGATGACAAAAAAGATAGAAATTGACAAATCAATAAGAAGATATAGAAGATTCAGAAAAGGACAAGTGCATTATTAAAATTACGTAAATTATTTAAGCTTTTAGTCTTTTCTATTCAATGTAAAGTTGCTTTAAGTCTTTTCTTTCATTAAGTTACTTTGACTTTTGTAAAGATATTTTCTACTTTTTGTAATGATTAGTACAAGTATAAAGTAGAAATAGTATAAAAATAGTATAAAATAGGAATAGTATAAAATAATTTACGTGTTTTGTAGATTATAAAAAGGCAAGGCATTTGCCAATGATAAGGCAAGACTTTCTACACGGAAAGTAAGCCTTCTTGCACACAAAAAAAATATTCTCTCATATAATCAATATTCAGTTTTACACTAAGTTATGGATGAACAAAGCACAGATTTATCACATCAGAACAGGTATTTTCATTTATAATTATGAATAGCTAAATTCATAAATTCCTGACAGTCATGATATAATAAAATAAGCTTATATTAGTTACTTTATAGTAGAATTATTCGAAGAATAACATTTTAAGAAGTTTATTAGTAAAGTGGAAAAGGAGAAAAAATTTCAAGAACCATGTCATCCTAAAGGTGAAACCGATGAGACAAAAAAGCTGTGATAGGGGAGTAACCAGAGCAGAATCGTTGTTTAGGAAAAAAATATCTAGATTACCATGCTAATAGTGACCGAAAAATATGTTATTTAAGAATAATCTAGTATATAGTGATCTAAGATGATCATATTTTGTTATGTATATAATTGCAGGAAATAATTTGAAAAATAGTATCATATAAAAAATGAATATTTACTTATATACTGAAATGAGAGATGAATTTAAGATACTTGTTTTATATGTACTGAAGAATATAGAGATAGATATAAAGAAAATTATATGGGAAAAGATATTTGATATTGAAGATGAAAATTGAATAGAAGATTAATTAGAACGAATACACTTAAATGATGACGATAGCTACTATTCATACCTAGATAATTATTATTTAGATGGATATAATACAGATTAAAAATGTTAGAATAGATTAAAAGAGTTAAAGAAAAACAAAGTTAGCTATATGAAGAAATTAATTACAGAAATCAGCTTAAAAAAGAAAAAAGACAATTAGAAGACAATTGTAAGCTATCCGCACTATCCACACCCCCCCTACAATTGGTATCAGGAGGTGCGGATAGTGCGGATAACTAGCACACATACATGGGACAATCTTTTAATTTGTGGATTCCACTTCAAGATGATCACTTTCTGACGAAATATTTTTGGCATACAAGTAACCGCTGATTACTTCCATCCTTGAGATCAATCACTCTGGCTTCCCAGCGCATTTGTGTGGCTACTGTCCGCACTTTCTCTATAGGGCCCAATTTATCAGAGAGAATAATCCATCCCTGTCAAATTCACGTGTTAAAACATTCAAGTAATCGAGCAAACATGAGTGACACATTTTGAAGGTATTTTCAGTCAACTAGAACAGAGTAGATAAAGAGTATCAAGCAATCAATCAACTACGCCTGAATCCCTAATCTCAAAAAAGTGGAAACATAAGAGTAAATCTAAAAAGAACAAGCTTATGTTTTAATAAAGAGAAACAAAAGATAATCTAAAAGCCGGACTTCAAATACAAAAATACCTCAGGCCGTAAGATGCGGTCCATCTCAAAAAGCACTTCAACTATACTGCATCCTTGTGAATCAAGGTGAGACAGAAGTCCATTACCATGGAGCAAATCGTATGTTCGTGGATAAGTAGGAAAGGCTTCACACCTGGCCCAATATTAAGAACACTGGATGACGGTCTCAAACAAAATTCTTCAAACTCATATGATTGTATCTAATATCAAGGGAAAAGTATGAGTCAAAATCAATGATAAACATCCTGTTAAGGTCGAGCTAGATATGTTGTTTGTTATTCCAGGTTTTCCTTTATCTTTAACTTCTCCTCACTGACCAAATAGACATTGCTTTATGGCAGAAAACATTTTAAGAATCCGAAAAAGGGTACGGTCACAATACAAACTATGCTAGGTTAATGAAGTCTTCAATCAAAACCAGACGTTAAATTTCAAGATGCTTAATTGTAAATTACAGCATTCAGGATCATTTGATAATATTATGATCCTTTTAATAGGTTTCGGGTCAGCTATTATAGCAATATCTACTTTTATCATCCGTCTAATTGTAATAAATCATATAAGTGATTTATGATCACGTAAATTACGATTAATAAATAAATAATTCACACAGCTCTGTGATTTTGTTCACTAATATAATCTGCAAGATAATAGCTGAATCACAAACTCTAGATAGATAAATGATGCATAATCGTACATAAATCTAAGTTAGTTTTAAAACATAATGTCTTACCAGTTATGCAGAATGCCAACAAAGCCTCGATCAAGTATCAGGGGAAGTGTATTGTGCACCCCAAGAGGCACAACATTCATCACCCAAACTGATTTTCTTGCCTCCAACAATGCGGCATTTAAACCCCCATAATGAGCATTCATGTCCAAGACACTCCGTACCATATTATATGGAGGCAATGGATCATCATCGCCTGGCCTCTTTGGATGGTCAGAGAAAATCGAGGGTGACAGCAAAGACCAATAGTTTCTCACAGCTGATTTCCAGAATTCTGAATCCTCAAAGAAATTGTCAGGAAAAATTCCTGCCATAAAACAAAATGCAGGCAATGATTGCATGTTAACAATAAAGAGCCAAAATGGCAGGAAATTAGAGAATGGTGGTAAAGTTGAACAAACCAAGTTTATTCAAATAAACTTGCCATGAACTTTGAGCTCAGTTGAGTTCATCGAATCAGATCTGCTATGAATTGAAACCCACCGATCACTGCCTGTTCCAGATATACAATGTGCAAGGGGCTGGTAGTACAGTTGCATGTCCTGTGCTTTACAAATTGGTATAGTACCCTGCTTGCTACATTAAAAAAGCAAAGGCCAATTACAGAAGGTCAGGTGGTTAAAAAAATGCATAAGAAAAAATGTAACTTGAAGCGAACAGAAATGTAATGGAAGACATACATCAAAGTCTGATCATGAAGGGAGAGCTTTTTTGTTACTTTTTAGTTTTTAGTGGGAAGTGGGAGGGATAGAACTGGGGCTTTTAAAAGTGAAAAATGCCAGTACACAAAATGTGAATTAGTTCAAAGCTGACCATGCACACATACAAAATCCAAGAACACCTTAATAAAATGTGTTCAAACCAAAAAGTAATCTAATCATATTCCTGAGCCTAGTACTCTGGAATTGATTGTTTCTTTCATTTAAATTATTATTATTATTCAAATTTTAACTTTTAACTGAATAATAAAGTGAAATCAAAAGTAAGTTGAAGGATACGAGGAACAGAATTATAGAGGGAATACATGACATTGGCTTCTTCGTTAGTCTTACCCAGATGTGTAGCACTGTGAATCAACAGTCTTCTGCCAGATGAAAGTTTCTTCTTGCTGTTCCAAAAGAGACCAACAAAGCTTCTTAGTGAACTCTTCCAAAGGGCTAGACATGCTTCCCTTCTTTGCACTGGTAGAACTACCCTGCCGCCGGGTTGTGGGTGAGGTCAAAACAAAGTAACCTCCAGGCTTGAGTACACAATCAATTTCAATAAGAAACAGCCCATCTGTTTCGTCAAATCATTATCAGTTTAATGACATTACAGACTTGTTCCGGTATAAATCCTTAGAGGGTCAGTTACGACACTGATGGCTGTTGAGTCATCCAATAAAGAAAAGAAAGTAGACCACAAAAAAATAGAACCTGTAACAATCAGAAAAAGATGAGGATGTCTAACTATGGGGATCAACTTTGCTTCAGCTTAGCAATAAAAGACAATCATCCCAGGCTGAAGACTATCTTAACTTCAAGGGCAGCAACTGGTGGCAGTTACGTTTAGGTGAGAGAGGGCAGAGGGCAGGATTTAAAATCAGAACCAATAATTTATCAGCACGATCACCAAAACGATCAAGTCAGATTGGTCATATTGACTACATTGATTTTATTTTAGGGAAGATGTTTTTGACTGTAAAGGAGGTTAGTTGTAAAGTAGAGATTTAGGAGATACCATGGATTACTAGCTGTGAAGTATATCAACACTCACAGGATGAAATAGACTAGTAAATGAAGTAAATATCATGTTAGGAATCCTGAAATCTCCGTACAAGAAATTTGTAGACTTCCAGAAACAATGTAAAAAGTAGAAACAACACTTCAACTATTATTTACTATCACCACCAAGTAGAACGAGTTTTAGAAATAGCAAATAGAGAATACTTCAACACCCAAGGTATTTCAAGGAACCTTAATCTCCTAATATGCTAGAAAATCCAACAGAATAATCTGATAGTCTTTCTTTCTTCTTAGTACAATATATATCACAAACAACTGCCTAAAATGCTAGGTAACTGCTAGAAACTACTAGAAATACATACACAGAATAATTACTGAATAAAAAAGATACATTTAAGCTTTATTTTCACCCTTTTTCCTGCGCTTATAGACCCTAGTAAGAGCAGGTTTAACAATACCCGCCCCTACGAGTTTTACCTTGTACTCAAGGTGAAAATGAGGAAACTGTGCATCACAAATTCTAGTAAGTCCTGCCATTTAATTAACACCTCTTCGGAGCCATTCAAGAGTGTACGACAGTCTATTATACCTTCAGGTGCACTTGCATTTCAAGTTCTTCGGATAAGACAGGAGAGAGCTGCTGAACTGGAGTAGAATCCTTTATTGCACGCTTTATTCAAGAAACATGAAATACGGGATGCACCCGTGAATGAGGGGGTAAATCAAGGTGATAAGCAGCAACAACAACAACATACCCAATTTATTCCTATAAAGTATTCCTATAAAGTGGGATCTGGGGAGGGTAAAGTGTATGCAGTCCATATCACTACCTCAACCTCGGATGAAGTAGAGAGATTGTTTCCGATAGATCCCCGGCTTAGGACAGATGACAGTATAACAAACAAAAAATAAAAGCAAAGAACAAAAGGGATAGCACACCACTAGCTAATTAAAAAATAAGTAATACTATAAGCAAGCTATTTGAAATCATAGACATAACCAAAATACCACGAATAAGAGACCACAAGAAACAACAGGGCAGATATAAACAAAGCACTCTTCCCTACTATTATGGACGTACTCCTACCTACTAACCCTCTACCATAATCCGCATCCTCCACACCTTCCTGTCAAGAGTTATGTCCTCCGTAAGCTATAACTGTTCCATGTCATGCCTAATCATCTCCCTCCAATATTTCTTCGGACTACCTCTAACCCGCCTAGAACCATCCATAGCCAGATTCTCACACCTCCGTACTAAAGCATTTGTGCCCTTCCTCATCACATGCTCAAACCATCACAACTTCACTTTCGGCATCTGATCCTCTACTGAAGCCACTCAGACCTTCTCCCGAATAATCATTTCTAACCTTATCCCTCCAGGTAAGCCCACACATCTATCGCAACATCCTCATTTCCGCCACTTTCAACTTTCGGACGTGGAAGTTCTTAACTAGCCAACACTCCGCTTCATACAACATAGCTGGTCGGACTGCCCCTATGTAGAACTCACCTTTAAGCTTAGGAGGAACCTTCTAATCACACAGGACTCTCGAAGCGAGCCTCCATTCCAACCACCCTGCACCAATACAGTGCGTGACATCTTCATCAATCTCACCATTCTTCTGAATCATAAAACTCTCCCTCTTCTGAATGGCCTAAGAATCCAGCTGCACTACCACGTCAGCGTCATGCTAAGCAACTTCTCCAATTTTATTCAAGATAGTGTACGGCCCATGAAAATCCAGCTTCACTACCAAATCAGTGTCATGCTAAGCAGCTTCTCCAATTTTATTCAAGATAGTGTATGACCCATAGTAACGAGGACTTAACTTCTGATTAACCTTCTTAAAAAGTGAGCGAAGCTTGAAAGTTGCACGCGAAGATAAACCAAATCACTAGGCTGAAACACAACTGCACGACGCTTAGCATCATCATAAACTTTCATTTGAGCTTGAGCATGCGTCAGATTAGCTTTGAGTTCATCTAAATAATGTTGCGAGCCATAAGTTACTGGTTGACCACTTCAATAGTAGAAATCTCATTAGTGAACCGCAACAAGAAGGGAGGATCTCGCATTAGTGAACCGCAACAAGAAGGGAGGATCTCGCCCATATAAAGCTCTAAAAGGGACCATCTTAGTAGAACCATGGTATGTGGTATTGAACCAAAATTCAACCCAAAGAATCCATTTTGGCCATTGTTTTGGATATGCTCTGGCAAAACAACGTAAATAAGTCTCCAATGAACAGTTGACAACTTCAGTTTGACCATATGTTTAAGGGTGAAAATTGGAGCTCAATTTAAGGCTAGTACCAGACATTTTGAATAATTCTTGCCAAAATTGGCATGAAGGAAAATATTTTCTGAAAAATATTTTTCAATTTTCTCATGTTTGGTTGGCTTAAACATTTTGAAAAATGTTTCCTAAATCGACTTATTTTCCTCTAATCTAAGGAAAATGACTTTCCTTCAGAAAGGAAAACAATTTTCAAAACTCTCTTTCAATCTCACTTTCAAGTTGAAACATTCATACAACTCCCAAAATCACTTACCCCTACCCCGACACCCAATTCCCTACCACCCCCACCACCCCCAATCCAAAAAACATATTTCGTTATTCTAAAATATTCCTACTAGCCCCACTTCAAAAAAAATATTTAATTTTTTTAAGTAAATTCAAACTTTTTTCTTACCCCACCCCCTATCCGACCCCTATCACTACGAGCCCCCCTCCCCCCAAAAAAATAATAATTTATAAAAATAAATTATTATTTTTTTCGCTCCCCGACCCCCACCCCCTACTAGCCGTACCCACACACACCCCAAAAAAAAATTATTATTTTAGTTTTTTAAAGAAAAAAACTCAACTTTTTCCTTACCCCACCCCTATCACCTATTTTGACCCGCCCTCTCCCAACACACGCACACACAAGTCCCCTTCCCCCAAAAAAAAGATTTCATTTTTTAATTTATTTTTAAAAAAAAATTCAAAACTTTTTTCTTATCCACCCTTCTTACCCTATTCGATCTCATTGCTTTTCATTAAATATATACAAATACTTCTAGAAAATATTTTCCTACTTGCATAACAAACATAGGAATATAAGTAAGAAATAACTTATTCTCTTAGAAAATGTTTTTCTCCTTCATATTGAACACACCCTAGAAAAAAAAATTCCAGGGTCAAAAGTTATTTTTTATAAAAAGTATTTTCTACTCTTTAGATAAAAACTAAAATGTATTTTCTGAAAAATATTTTTTCATTTACCAACCAAACACGAGAAAATATTTTCCGAAAAATAGTTTTCACCCATCAACCAAACATAAGAAAATAAGTAAGAAACCAACTTTTTTCCATGAAAACATTTTCCTAATTTGTACCAACCACACCCTTAGTGAAACGATCTACCACAACAAGTATAGTATCATGTCCATTGCTTTTGGTAACCCGCTGATGAAATCCATAGCAATATCATTCCAAACTTGAGTAGGAATAGGTACTGGCTGCAACAAGGACTAAGGGCTTCGTACTTCTTCCGCTTGCAAACTTCACAACTAGCCACAAAGTTATGTACATCCTTTTTGATTCATTCCAATACAATACTTGTGAAATGCATTTGTGTGCGTGGAAAAAACCTGAGTGTCCACCTGTAGGCGAGGAGTGGAATTCCCTAAGAAGGAGAATGGAAATGTGTAATGATGAACAAGTAATCACTAGCCGACTTTTGAAAAACAAGCAGCCATTTCTTAGAACATAATTTGGTCGTGATCGGATCTTAAAGCAAATCTTATGTTAACTGGCGGAGTTGATCATCCTGTTGAATTTCTGTGGAAAGATCATCTAAGGTGTTGCTGCTTAGAATAGAAAAAAGCCATGAAATGAAATTGGCACAACAACGTATCAGCTGCCTTATTTTCACATCCGGGGCAATATTGAATCTCAAAATCAAATCTCATCAACTTGATAACCCATTTTTGTTGCTCCTGTGCCATAGCAAGTTGGCCCATACGAAATTAAAGACTTCGTAGATCTGTTTGTATAATGAAATGCTGACCCATCAGGTAATGATGCCATTTTTGTACAGCAAAAACGATGTCCATTTCCCTCTCATATACTAATTTAGATTGAGCTCGAATAGAAAGTCCTTGACTAAGAAAAGCAATGGGATGTCCTACTTGCGTTAAGGCAACTCCAATCCCTAATCCTGAAGCATCTGTCTCAACCACAAACACTTTGTTAAAATCTGGTAGTGCCTAAACCGACAAAGTGACCATAGACTCCTTAAGAGAATTAAAAGCTAGTTGAGTTTCTTTCGTCAGTGAAAAGCATGTTTCTTAAGCAATAGTGTAAGTGGTCGAGTTGTTTTCCCATAGTCACGAACGAACTTTCTATAGTAGCCAGTGAGTCCTAAGAAACCCTATAAACCTTTAACATCTTTGGGACTTGGCCAGTTAACCATGCTTGCTATTTTGGCCAGATCCGCTGAGACTCCACTTGCTGAAATAATATGTCCCAAATACTCCACTTGTTGTCCAAAATGACATTTTTTCGATTGACAACCAAGTTATGGAGTTATAAAATTTGTAGCACCTCCCGCAAATGTTCCAAGTGAGTAGGAAAATTTGCGTTATAAACTAATATGTCATCAAGAAAAAAATAATACAAACTTACGTAAGTAAGGCCGGAATATCTCATTCATTAATGCTTGAAAAGTAGATCGAGCGTTAAACAACCCAAATGGCATAACTAAAAACTCATAATGGCTTTTATGTGTACGAAAAGTTGTCTTTGCTACATCTTCCTTGCAAACCCAAATTTGATGGTATCTCGATCTTAGATCCAATTTTGAAAATTTAGTGGCACCCCAAGTTCATCCAGTAATTCATCGATTGTAGGGATTGGAAATTTATTGGGAACAATAATCTTATTAAGGGCCCGATAATCCACATAAAATCACCAACTACCATCTTTTTTGTGAACTAGCAACACTAGACTAGAGAAAGGACTTGTGCTTGGATGAATGATACCAGCTATAAGCATTCCAGGACAATTCACTCAACCTCATTTTTCTGGTAATAAGGGTAATGATATGGACGAATATTGGGTGGATTAGATCACTTGTTAAGTAAGATATCATGACTCCTACTAGGTGGCAGCCCTTTTAGTTCCTCAAATAAAGTTCCAAATTCTTGAAGTAATTGCTACAAATCCAAATTCTCTTGGTCTTCCTTTGTTGTTAACTCATTTAGATCAACATAATACCCTTCTCCATCTTTTTTCAAGGCTTTAACCAAAGTTTTGAGTGATACCACTGATCTAGACAATGAGGGATCTCCTTGAACAACTCGTGTTTGCCCTCATATTTCAAATTTCAGCATCAAGGTCTTGAAATTAGCTTGAATATCTCCCAAGGTTTCCAGCCACTCTAATCCCAACACTACATCAACACTTCCTAAATCAAAAAGGAAATAATCTTATGTTATGCTTAGTTTATCAATCCGCAATTCCATTTCTTTGCAGCTGCCCTTACTTTTTATCTGTTGTTTGTTTGCTACTTCCACCACAAATGACTTAGTTTCTGTAATCTTTAACTCTAATGCTTCAGGCACTGTGCGAGAGACAAAATTAGTTGATGCTCTGGTATCAATCAACACAATAACCTTCTTCCTCAATATTGTTCCCCATACCTTCAAAGACTTCTTTGTGGTAAATCCTGCAATAGGAGTACAAAGATAATTCTATTAACTTTTGAGAATGGTTGTTCCTAAACACTTAATTGATCCATCCATACATTTATTATTTCCTCTAAGTGCTCTCTAACGGCTCTCTCACTCTCTCCCTACCCTCTCTCTCTCGCTCTCGCCTCGCCCCGGTCCACGGCCTTCGGCGCCGTCGCCGACCGTCGGCGCCGACCCGACCAGACCTCCGGCCCCGACCACCGGTCCCCGGCGTCGACCGCCGTCGCCGGCCGAACGGCTTTCTCTCTCTCCCTATCCCCTCTCTCTCTCGCCCTGGTCCCCGGCCTCGTCGCCGTCGCTGACCTTCGGCGCCGACCCGATCCGACCTCCGGTCAACGGCGCCGAACCCCGTCGCCTACCGCCTGTTCCAGTTCCCCCCCCGCTGGTCACACCCCCCACCCTTCTCTGTCCATACCCCCCACCCCCACCCTCACCCCCAACCCCCTCCTCCGGCGCCAGTACAACAGCCCAACAGCTGAGGCTCGGTCTTCAGCCGCAACTCCGTCGGCACCCGCCGCTCGGTCGCCAGCAGCCGCAGATCCGTCTCAGCAGCGAAATCCCCCGGCAGCAGGTCGACGCGGGGCTTGGTTGCCGGCTCGGTCTACAAGCGAAACCCGGTGACTTCTAACCTTTGTTATTTCATTCTTCATTCTGCATTCTTTCATTCTTCGTATTATACTAGTAATTGAGTATAGTTTGGTTGCTGGAGTATTTCTTTGAATTTGTGTGAGCCTTGTATTACTTGTTGCTGCTTTGCTATTACCATCGTTTATGTCTTTATATCTTTATATTATCTTTATATTCTTTTATATTTTCGTGTAGTTGTGGCTGTGGGCGATAATGGGTGGATAGGGTCATGTCCGAGGGGGTTGGGGCGTGGGGCCGTGGTGGGGGCGGGGGATGAGGAAAGGGCGGGAGTGAGAGGGAGGCCAAGGTTTGGCCGCGGGGGAGGGGGGTAGTGGAGGGAGTGCGGGTAGTGACGGTAGGCTGAGGGTTGGGTCTTGGAATATAGGGACCCTTCAGGGTAAGTCCATAGAGCTTGTGAAGACCCTTAGGAAGAGGAGGATCAACATTGCGTTTGTTCAGGAGACCAAGTGGGTAGGGTCTAAGGCTAGGGATGTGGATGGTTACAAGCTGTGGTACTCTGGGAGCGAGAGGCGTAGGAATGGAGTTGGCATCTTAGTAGATGAAGAGCTTAGAGGTCAGGTAGTAGAGGTGAAGAGGATCAACGATAGGTTGATGACTATTAAGTTGGTCATTCGGGGGTTTACCCTGTACGTATGTAGTGCCTATGCGCCGCAAGTGGGATCGGAGGGGGAGGAGAAGATGCGGTTTTGGGAGGCTTTGGAGGAGGTGGTGAGAGGCGTGCCTAGCTCGGAGAAGATTGTTGTAGCAGGAGATTTCAACGGGCACATCGGGGCGCTACCGGGAGGCTTTGGTGATGTGCATGGTGGTTTTGGTTTTGGGGAGAGAAATGAAGAGGGGGCTACCCTATTGGAGTTTGCAAGATCCTTTGGGCTGGTGGTGGTGAACTCGGGCTTTCCGAAGAAGGACGAGCACCTGATCACCTTTCGAAGCGCGATAGCCAGGACCCAGATTGACATTTTATTGCTTAGGAAAGGGGATAGGGCGTGGTGTAAGGACTGTAAGGTCATCCCGAGTGAGAATCTTTCGACCCAGCATAGGCTCTTGGTTATGGATTTGGGTATAAAGAAGAATAGAAAGAGGAGGAGTAGGGAGTGTAGACCTAGAATTAAGTGGGGCGGCCTGACGCCAGTGAATGCGTGGGAGATAGGGGAGAAGTTGGCGGGAATGGGGGTGTGGGAGTGTAGGGGAGACGTGGATAGTATGTGGGATAGGGCGGCTAGGTGCATCAGGGAGAATGCAAGTGAGGTGTTGGGGGTTTCTAGGGGCCGGGCTGGGCACCATCAGGGAGATTGGTGGTGGAATAAAGAGGTGGAGAAGAAAGTGGGGACCAAGAAAGGGGCGTATGCCAAGTTGGTGGAGAGTAAGGACGAAGAGGAGAAGCGGGTAAACATGAAAGAGTACAAGCTAGCGAGGAAGGAGGCTAAGGCAGCAGTCACGGCAGCTAAGACGGCCGCCTTTGAGAGCTTGTATGCAGGGTTACAGGGGAAGGAAGGGGAGAAAAAGTTATTTAGACTCGCTAAGGCTAGGGAGAGGAAGGGTCGTGACCTCGATCAGGTAAGGTGCATTAAGGGGGAGGACGGTAGAGTGTTGGTGGAGGACGGCCACATTAAGAATAGATGGCAGTCGTACTTTCATAGGCTCTTGAATGACGAAGGGGATAGAGCTATTGTGTTAGGGGAACTGGAGCACTCTGAGGAGTGTCGGGATTTTATCTATTGTAGACGTTTTAAGGTAGAAGAGGTTAAACAGGCTGTTCGCAGAATGCGAAGGGGTAGGGCGACGGGGCCGGATGAGATACCGGTGGAGTTTTGGAAGTTTGTTGGAGAGGCTGGTGTTAGGTGGTTGACTGGATTGTTTAATGAAGTCTTCAAGACGACAAAGATGCCCGAGGCTTGGAGGTGGAGCACCATGATACCTCTCTATAAGAATAAGGGGGACATCCAGAGTTGCAATAACTATAGGGGGATTAAGTTATTGAGCCACTCTATGAAGAATAAGGGGGACATCCAGACATGTCAATTTCGATGCGGTGGAGGGAGTTGAGGTATATAACGTGACAGACTATTCGATAAGAAGTGATTATCATGGTGATAATTTTGTCTTCACCGTAGAGTACCATCCCGCTAATCAATATATTGAATGCAATTGCAAGACCTTCGAAAGTGAAGGAATTATATGCTGCCACATTACGAGGATAATGACTTTCAAAAGGATTTATCTGTTTCATGATGGATATATACTTCGCAGCTGGAGAAGAGACATAGTCCGCCCACATCTAAGTAAATTCTTTCCATGAGGGTACCCAACAAAGACGGACGAGTACCGAGTGTACAATGGGATCAAGAAATGGTTCGATAGAAACTGCGACGTCGTATTGGACTGTCCCGTTAGATGCAGGGACTTGAAAATATTTTGAAAGCTTATTTCAAAACATACATAGCCTGAAAAGATAACATGGCTGTCCCTAATATTCCTGATTTGGACTCCGATACTGATTCGATAATCATAAAAAATTCGAGGGAGGTTCGTTCACGTGAAAGGCCCCAGATCAATAGCAATAGATCTTCACGTCAATACGTATTCCGTAAAGATTCTAGGAGATGGGGATCTAGATACTGTGATATATATGAGGAGGGACAAAGCAGTCAAAGTAAGAGTGGGAGGGGAGACGAGGCGCAGAGGTAGTAGAGGAGGTGAGGTGTGTGGTAGTAGAGGAGGTAGAGGCGATGATACAAACGTAAGTAATCATCCCACAGTACATGAGTTTTTGTAGTACTGTTACGCCTTAAATCCTATTGGGGCGGACTGGCATCCGTAACCGAGAAGGCTCGGGAGAACCAACTCATAACCTTATACCTCCCATGCATACCTCTATGACAACCTGAAATTCGGACAGCATCATGTCGCATATAAAAGGAAATAATCACCTGTATAAGCTCGAGTACACATAAATATGTATATACAATACTTGGCCGTTGGAGCCATCACATCTGTTAACAAAACACCACCTTGACTGTACATTAGGTCTACAAAGCCTCAAGACAATACATAGAGTTTAACTAAGGTCGGGACACACCCCACCATATAACTAACTTCTATACAATACCAAAAGTGACTGGATATGACACGGAAAGCCCCGAAGCAAACTGGAGCTCACCAAAAGCAGCTGGATATCCTGGCTCCTACTTGTGCCGTGTATGAGCTGAGGTACCTGTGCCTGCAGCATGAAATGCAGGTCCCCCATGGGGGACATCAGTACGAAATATGTACTGAGTATGTAAAGTTGTAGATAATTACATATGATATAGGAGCTCAATAGAAATCAGAAACAAGTGAATAAATCGTAATAGGAGTGGACCACACTTACTAGAACTTGTGACAGCCTGTACATTGTATTTATTCAATCACTTTACCTTCGTTCTTATCATCTTTGTAATCATTACTGTACTGTACTGTGACCATTAGGATGCCTCTAGTACATATCAACTGGGATCGACCCATGATAGGCTTATGCCCCTGGGATACCACCCATAAACACATAAATAGGGATCGACTCATGATAGGCTTATGCCCCTGGGATACCACCCGATAAGAGATAACTTCCTCACTTAGTTCAATTAATCTTTGAGATTGTTATTTCGGTCGCCACTGCATTTTTGATACTTTGAAACAATGATACATCACTAAGAGACATATAAATAGACCATCAATGCAATAACAATGAAGTAAGAACTCATGGGCATATCAATGAAGTATTTTGGAGTCATCAATGTCATAACAATGAAGTAGGAACTTATTTGTCTATCAATGAAACGTTTTGGAGTCATTAATAGCACATGAATCTTGTTTGAGTAATCGGATACCTTCTGACATTCATTAGTGCAATAAACATGTAAGATTTGGAAGACAAGTAAGTATTGGAATGTGTTGACATCTTGTAGGGTGGAAACAAGTTCATTGGTAACGTAGGACATCATACAAAACCATTACGGATCACATGTTATTGAATAACTTTGGAAACATTCTTAATAGAACAATTGTTCACTTTCATGCCAAAGATATGATATAGAGTATGCTTTACATACCTGACTGTCAACCTTCAATACTAGTCCCAAATGGACTTCCCGTCTTTTTGGATTACTTATCTACAATGAACATATATAGCAATCTAGTATTAGCAACCAAATGTCACAATTCAATTATTTGAATTCACCAAACTAATGGTTAAGTAGTAAGCCTTAATTACACCATAAAGGGTGTCACTTTAACCCTTTTATACTCCAATTACATTCACATGCCATGCATATTCATACAACATCCTCCAATATCAAGTTTGGATTCATTTATCCTTCCAACCAATCCATTAAACCAAATTGAGCCATAGACATAAATAATCATCAATTCAATAGTATATTACCATATCCACCTTTCATAACTCAATAACCATATCCACCTTCCACAATTCAATACAACCAAATCATGCAAAATAGTCCAAAACCCTATTTCCATTACCTTTCAATAACAACCAATACATATAATCCTCTATCACACATATACATATGAAAAAAGAACAAAGGCAAACAATATTCATACCTTAGAATTCACCTCTTGATTATGCAATCCTATTTGCACAAATAATAGGTGCCGTTCAAAGCTCTCGAGATGACAAACACAGTTATCGAATTACTTTAGAATTTCTACGGTTGAATCAAAAGTAATTTAAAGGTCAAATTTGGCTAGGGTTTGTTCTTTCTCAATGATTGATGACAAAAATGAGTTTTTGAACTCATATACATGTATATATACACATATTCCCGTCCATAATATAATAGTAAATGACCAAAATGCCTTTAAAATTTAAATAATGTCAAATCTGTCCTTTGGTGGACTGTTTTGATAAGCTAAAGTAGATCGACCATAACTCTTTGCTCCGATATCGGATTTGGGTGAAATTGGTATAGTTGGAAGGATAATTCAAAGGGATTTCATTTCATATAAAGTAGGTCACCCAGTTCATCATGTACAAGGAGTTATGGTCGTTTCAAGTTGACTCTAAAAATCTATTTTGATAGGCTGAAGTAAAACGAGTATAGATCCTTACTCAGATGTTGGATTTGGATGAAACCAATTGCATTGGAAATAAGACTCAAAGATCTTTCTTTTCATAGGTCTCAACTCTCCCAGTTCATTATATTAAGGGAGTTATGATCGTTCAAAGTTGACCCAAAAATTCAGCTGGCCTCAGTAGTTTGTGTGTAGGAAATTTTCCTGCAGATTTACTATTCCCAAATATCCCGGCCACCATTTTATAGTTTCGAACGTGCTTGATTATATCCAAAACCTATCCATTTTTGGAAATCTTTATATCTTTGGAAAGCTTATTCAATAACCTTCGCGGACAAATTTCGGTATAAATAAAATAAAAAATTAATTCCATATAAATAAGACCAATACACGTACTTGAATACGCCAATACACGTACTTAAATATGGGGTGTTACAAGTACGGTGTGACTTTTCTTTCCTTAATCTGTATTGTATTTGATTCTACGACATTGTATGATACTTATAAATACTTCTCTACTTATGTGTAGGTGTTGAAGTTGTTTAATATTACGAATATGTTATCTTAGCTAGGCGTATCCCATTTAACCAAATCGTAGTCCACTTCATTTCACGGGATTATGAATTTTCATCCTCATCATGCATCATACAAGAAAGAAGTATGCTGCTCCTATTGTACATTTTTTAAAACACCGTAATAGATGGCAAAAGTTTATTCAATTTGCTTGCTTAATTGTTTTCTAACAAGACGAATGACAAGGCGATTCTTGTCACTCCCCATCAAATTTGAAGGGGTTAGATAAAATGATCAATGTTATGCAAGCTAGTAGACAAAACGATCGTTAAATAATTCAGAGCAATCAAATTTAAAATAATCTAGAACCACTACGTCGGAACTAAAAAGGCAAAAATTAGACAAACAAAGATTGGTAAAAAAATTTGTTGCGACATATATGGAATGTTATTGAATGTTACAGTACTATAACTAGAATCATTCTTATGTCTCCAATTTTTAGACATCACGTCGTGTTTTCTCATCCCATTAATCCTTGGTCACTTCTATTAACGAACAGGTCATGTTTCTTCAGTCGCCACACAAACTTCAGTCCTCCAAACCTACCCCTCACTGGAGCTACTTCCTCTTCGAAAACCAACTTTAAAAACATTGTACTTCTCACTACTGTTTTTGTTGATCGAACAATGTAAACAGAGGTGGTTTTGGAAGAGAAAACAGTTATAGTGAGGGTCCGATTTGTAGGTGTTTGCGTGGTGACTGGTGAAAGACGACCTGTTCGTTAAGAGAAATGGTCAAGGATCAATGGGATGAAGAAACACGACGTGATGATAATAAATTGGAGACATAAGAACGATTCTAGTTATACTACTGTATCGTTCAATAACATTCCATATATGTCGCTACAAATTTTTTTACCAATCTTTGTTTGTCTAATTTTTTTCCTTTCTATTTCCGACGTAGTGGTTCTCGATTATTTTAAAGTTGATTGATTTGAATTATTTAACGATCGATTTATCTACTAGCTTGCATATCATTATTTCTGTTGATTTGGGATCTTCTAACGATAAAATGCACAACATGTCTTGATCAATATTACGTTATGATGATCCACAGACGTTAATTAAAAATCATGCATTATTGCTAATTTGCGCTGATGAAACTTTAGTCGAATGACTCTTGTAATATTTCCCTAGCAATTAATGTAGACGTTTATTGGTATCACAATGCAACCAATATAGTCTGGTTGAAATTGAAAATAGTCTCTAGACACGAAGTTACCTACTTCAATGCTTTTCAACACTAAACCACATATGTTTAAGCATGTCTATTTTATTTTACTTTTATATATAGTATTATTCAAAGTCTGGTCAGTTTGAATCTTTATTTCCTAATCTCTTGCTGGCAGTGTTAAATTATCACTTACATCTCAGTAAAAATTAAACTAATAATGTTGCGCAACGTTGAATGAAAAGGTTGCTTGCAAAGAGTAATATTGGAACATAGACAAAGTAAAAATATATGAACAAAGAAAGTTGACAATTATCTGCTTGATGTCATTTATGGGACGGAGTTTGGTTGTGGTGGCTTCGTCATTTTATCCATCACTTTTTTTATGTAACTTATAAGCAGCTCCTACTTGCGGCCAAAACTCTCCATACCTCTACTTATAGCATCAACCTGTTTTCTCACATCGGTCATCTGAGAACACAGCGATAAGAGTTGATTATGGGGAGCTGAAAAGTGTTTGGTAGTGAAAGAGGCTTTGGGATTGAAAGTTTGGGATTGTTTTCTTGGGAGCTTATTTAAGTATATTCTTGTTTTGTTATTCTGTAGAGGATCTCATATTCACAGATTTAAATAGAAAGGCATTGAAGGCTTTGAAAACAAATGAAAGTTAAGGTAAAAATATGGTAGATGTTCCAATAGTGATAACATTTATGAAATTATTATATTTCCAAGGAATGTTGTTGGAAGGTCAAAAAGATTTCAACTTTGAACTATTTCCAACATTCAACATTCAATAACTTGGAAATCAAAAACTCAAACTTTTCAGTTAATAATAGTTATTCTTTTGTGTAGTTACTCTTTTTAGTTATTTTAAAGGGTTACTAATACGGAATAGCTCTTGGAATAAAATACGTTAGAAAATTTAAGCAATTTGCTCTAGTTAATTTGTTGATAATTCAAACACTTGTTCTCAACGATATGGACATATCTTTGAAGGTATAGTCGAATGACTCTTCATTTCATTTTATTCTTGGAAATCACTGCAGAGGACTGGTGGTATTTTTTCTGCAATATCATTAGGTAGGCGTGCTTGGGCAAACCAAAAACATTAATTCATTCATTTTTTAAATCGTGTTTTGCGTTTTTAATTCATGCCTTTTAGAAACATTTGGTTTCATTTTCGTTTTTTTTTTCGAATTCAAGCCTTTTAGAAACATTTAGGTTTATATTTGTTAATATTTACATTTGAAGTTACATGATCTTCCTCTATGGATGTGATAAATGACTTATCGTGTATTTATAGTAATGAGTCAATAAAGATGAAACATAAGCATACATTTCATTAAGACTAGAAAGTAAAAATAATATTAAAATATTAATATTTTCTTTTACATCATTTCTATTTTCTCTCTACGGTGCTGGGTGCATCGGAGGAAGTTGGAGGTGGATGGTAGGATCTTGGAGGCGGCATCATAATTCTGTCCAATATTTTTGATAAAGCTCAAATTACACTTTTGAATGGGTGTAAGCGATCGTTGTCAGTATAAAACCTAACTAGGTGGGGGTCGAATCCCATAGGGAATAGGGTGTGAACTTCAATTTGTTTATGAAAGATTTTACTGGTAGTTTACTGTTTCCGAAAGATGGGGGTTTAAGTTCACGGTGTGTTAAATATCACTTTCAATACTTCAGTGTTTGTAACCAAAATAAATAGGAAACCAGAGCTATGTTCACCAAGGGTTTCGGGAATTGACAGATACTAGGTAATGCTAGAGATTTTCGGAATGAGTAGAACAACAGAATATCCCTAACGATTATACTATCTGACTTATCTCTCGACATCACCAGAATTTTTATTATCTAATTCTCTCAAACTTAGATAACTTATCTATTTCCAATAGGATGTTATCTCAAGTAGATTAACCCAATTATGACATTAATCATTAAATAGAAGGTTGGTAGCTTTTGAGTCCCTGTTGATAATTCACGTCCTCTAGTCTATTTCTCCGTTAGAAGCAAATAAAACCTAAGGCATAACCTAGTGTTTACAACCATTAGATTTTAGTTAAAACAACAGAATTTCAAGATGTTTTACTACTCTTTGAATCCGTTAAACACCTAGTATCATATCAAATCCTAATCCATGGATCCCATAAATCCGGATAATGAAATTAGCCGCTCATGATTTAATGAACGAAATAACAAGTTGAATTCATGATTATAATGATAAACTTACGAATGGATAGAAAACAACAAGTAGTTCCTACGATTTAATCACAAGGTAGAAACCCCAAAAATAGTTGATACGAAAACACAAGAATATTTTATGAAAGAGAGCAAAAGTACTGTCTCTCTTCTTAGAGTTGATGTCTGATAGATGAATTATGAATTATCAAAAATCGTAAAAGATGCTATTTATACTAAAGCCTAATTAAGAAAATAAAATAACAAAATTAATAAAATTGTTCGGAATAGGTGACGCCCAGTCTGACGCCGCGTCAAGAAGTTGATGCCCTATCACGGATGGCGTCAGAGAGGCTTCAGTTGCCTTCAGGTTCTGTCTTAGGCTGATGTTATGGCTGACGCCGCATCAGGGATCTGATGGCGTATCACCAACATCGTCAGATATCTTCTTCCCATGCTAACTTTCTACTTAAGGCTGACACCATTCTTGATGCCTTATCACGACTTTGATGCCACGTCACCAGCATCGTCAAAACTGCTCCTCAAACTGCAACTCCTTGGTTAAGGCTGACGCTAATGCTGATAGGCTATCGCGAGGCTGACAACTTATCATGGAGGTCGTCAGCCATGTTTTCTTCTATTTTGCTCAGATTTTCAACACTTTTGCTCCATTCTTGTTTATTCTCATTTCTTTAGCCTTTTTATGTAATATCATAAGGAAACACATCAAAATAACAAGAGTTGCTTCAGAATTCACAATTATTTTGAGCTAAAAAGCATTAAATATGTTAGGTTTTGCTCACACATCAACACCCTCAACTTAAAACAATTGCTTGTCCTTAAGCAACAACTAACTAAGAGAATACAACGAACATTCAGTAGTCAAAAACCAATTTATCTCAAAACTCAGTTTACCATCTCCAAGGTCAACCAACTCAAAATTACTGTGCAATTTATTGAAAAGCAATAATGTAACACAAAGGTTTCTACCCATGGCATCAACTAAGTACCGACAATCATACATGTATCAATGTACACTACCCAAATAAGTAAGTAACTTAGCAAGATACTAGTGTGCCCTCACAATAAAGAAATTCCCCTCTTTTTCTTATGTCAGACATCAAAAATATAAACACGAGGATCATCACAAAAACACTCACGCTCAGAATGAAGTTCAAACTAGTGTATGCCAAATACCATATACTTACCCTTATCGTTATTACCGAGATTTCCAGATAGGTACGCTAGGATCACTATAGGACTTTCTTCGGCTTGTAACATAGGCTAGGGCTGGTATGATATTATACGGCATTTAGAGTGACTAACCTCCTTGGCACTACCTTAACTTATGGGGTCCACTTATTAACCTTTTTTTCTCTCTTTTTCTTTTCTTTTCTTTTTCTCTTTTTCTCCTTTTTTCACTTTTTATATTTTCTTGATCACACTTTCAGGATGGGTGCACTTCTTTTTATTGAAGCAGAGTTCCTTTTCTTGCTCTTTTTCACCAACACCTAACCTTTTTTTTTATTCTTTCTCTTCTACTTTAAGCTTCTTCATACCCAACTTATATCACGCATCCCTATGATAGCCATCCTCAACTTAGGCTGTTTGTCTACGTTAAGGTGCACAGTGTCCAAGGAGGACCAGGGCCAAAATAGGTTCATTATGATTTAAAAGGGAAGATGATACGTATCATAGAAAGAAAAATGGTCAATTAAGGCTCAAACTGGGATCAAGGGATATCATGCATTAGAGGAAGGTCATTTAGGCTAATAGTGACTTAAATTCAAAAACGGCCTATGATCCTTTCCTAACCATCTTTCAACTATGGTAAGACGAACTGGGCAAGTTCTAGATTCGGCAATACAACAAAAATCACAATAAGGTCTCACACACACATGACACACAAATATTTTACTAGATACTACTTATGTGGTTCATGCAGTTGTTCAGCAGTGATTGTTAAGCACTAAACTAATGCCCTAACCAGATGCACAATAGTCACAATTTGAGGCAATTCACAAAGTCATGCAAAACAAACCTTTAGAGAGGTATTCAAAATCACAAAAATTAGTTGACTACCTACATCACTTGCACTACTCCTAGTTATTTACAGAATATGCTACAACAATATGCTACCCTACACCCTCAACTTAAAATCCAAACAAAATAAAACTAAGGGTTAGGATATACCTGGAGTCAATCAAGTCTCAAATCATGGGTCCTCGACCCTGCAGCAGTGTCATCCTCCTCAGGAGCTTTTCTCTGCTTCAGTTCAGCTGTTCTTCTAGATGAGGCTCCTACAGCCCTCGCTCACAGTGCTTCTTCCTATTTTCAGTTATTTGCTAGGGACGTCTGCGTTGCCTTTTTTAGATCCGCCTTCTTCTGCTCTGTCAGCTTATTATATGCTTGTTATGTCTTCTCTTTCTTCTTCTTCTTTGCCTTTTTCTCAGCTTTGCTCTTATTTTCATCATCTCCTTGCCTCTTTCTCTTACCCTTTTTAGCTTCTTTGTCTTTCTTCATTTTATTTTCTACTGGCACCGCAGTGAGATCAAGGATTGAAGGGTCATCCTCAGATTCCTCAGCTGTCTGCCCTGCAGGCATCATAAACTTGTGTTTTTGTACTACCACCATCTCAACTTTTACCCTTTTTAGGGCCACTCTGAATTAGCAAGCTCTGATCTAGCCAACTCCCATGCCCTTACATCAAAATGGTTTTCCAGATCTGCAACCCGTGCAGGCAAAGTAGCAAAGGGCTCAAGAGCATCCCTGATTCTTTTATCTATAGCAGCAGCAAACTGCTCAGCAAAGACACGTAGCTGCGTCTCACACCATCTGGCCTGTTTGGCCACTTTTCTGATATTAATAGGCTGGGATGCAGCTTTCACTGGTGCTGTAGGAACTGATGGACCTGGCTCATCATCAGGAACTGAGCCTTTCTGAGCAACCTCAAAAGTTTGTACCTCAACTTCAGGTACTGAACTAGGGCCTGCAACTGATGGGTTCACCTCAATTCTTCCCCCTCGGTCAAGTGTCAGCCTTGGCTAATTTTTTTCAAAGCAAATCAGGTTGTGGGGCTTGGTGTCATACAACGTCTCATCAATCCCGGCAATATGTGGTACCCCTGCCTCTGTACATAGCCTGGTAATCAGACAAGGGAATGGATAATCAGTGTTAGACCTCGTTAGCCGAATCTTGATCTCTTCAGCAATAATCACCCAATATTCAACTTAAGGTTGGCCACAAGACATGCGACCAATATTGCTCGATCATCACCCAAAATATTAGCTCCGTTGGTTAGCATCAAATGGGTGCGCACAACACCCCACCAAAATTTTGCCTCTTGAGTCAAAGAAGCCTTGTAAATATGCTCACTGGGTTGTTTTAGCCATAAAGGATCTCCTTCAGCTATAAGTGTAGCTAACCAAGGACGCTTGTCATCCTTACTCTTCAGCCAATGGTAGAATACCGGACTTGTAACCTAAGGAGTGAAGTTGGGTCCATGTAGAAACCTATTGATAGTCGTATCAGAAATATCTACATTTACCCCACGAACTGGAACTCTGGTCAGCAAATGCTGGTCTGCTGTGGTCCTCCACTGTTGCACATGCTCTCTAATCTATCCTGGTAGTTCGCATAAAACTCCCAGACTACTGTAGGGCAAAACGGTTTAGCTCCCTTAGCAGTCCATCCTAGCCCATAATCTCTAAATTTCTTCTCAACTGTAGGATACCCAGGCAATCTTGTGATGATGACTCTCTTCTTTGGAAACACCGGCCGTCTGGTAGATATTCTTTTTGTTCTAATCAACCCTTTAAGGAAAATGTCCTCATCTTCGGGGATTTGCCATCTATCATTCTCTCGAACCTTCAAATTCTTGCATTTTATCAAAGTTCCCCAAACTGGGGTTCCTTCTCAGCTTGAATCTCAGTCGCAGGAGTTTCAGAGGATGTTTCCTCAGAATCAGCCTTCTCAGACTCAGGCTGTTCAGACTCAGTTTGCTTAGAACCTTCTTGCTCAGAAGATTCACTCTCAGCTGGGGTGGTAGTCTCAGTATCATTACTATCCTCCACCGCAATGGGTTTAGGTGGAGGAGGTGCCTTTGGACTGGGTTTCTTTCTCCTCCACCTGAGTAGTGGTTCTTTATCTTTGTAATCAGAGTCTTCATCAATAAGCTTTCAAACCATTTTAGGCTTGGCAGCTTTCTTTGGAGTGCTAGGATTCTTGTTTTTAGGTGCCATTAAAATGTTCTTGGACCATAAGACAAACACAAGTTAATGATCAAGGTATAATAGTTAAAATATGCTATTCAAGTTCACTTAGCATTATCATCTAACTTGTGAAGATGTGGCTGATAAGGCGTTATATTTGTGATAACCTATCAGCTATGTCGTCAGCCTTAAATAGTGAATGCTCCCTTTTTCAAAGTTGTTGATGACATAGCTGATAAAGTGTCACGCTTGTGATAGACTATCAGCAACGTCGTTAGCTCATAATTTCCCCTCACTCAGTTTGCATTCATAATTTTGGGACCAAATTCTTCGTATAATCACATGGTATTTTTATTTTTGTACTTAGGGTTTTCAAATTTTTGCAATTTAGATACAACTTAACCCTAATTTCTGATTTTCATGCTATTACAACTTGAACTCAAGTTTCTTCCTTTAGAGCATCATGTTTTCAACAACTTTACCACTTCAAATACAGGAGAACAAAGTTATGAGCATACATGATGAGTTGACTCCACTTGATTAAGTGAGAGAGAAGAAAAAATGAGAGATAGACTTTGGTTTTCCTTGCAATCCCACAACTATCAGGAAGGAGGTTTCCTTGTATACTTGGGAGTGTTTTAAAAGAAAGTAAATATCCTACTAAGGAAATAAAATAATACTTAAAGAAGGAAATAAAATAAAGCAGGGACCTGAAGGGTTTGGATCTAGGCCGGGTCAGATTCGGGTCAATTTGGGCCCAGATTTTCAAAAATAAAATAATGGCTGACGACAACTTGTGATAAGCCATCACAAATATGATAGCCTATCACGGAGGTCGTCAGCCTTAACAGAAAAGGTCTCCATTGCTGGTCTTTTTGACGACATTGGTGATAAGCCATCACAGTTGTGATAGCCTATCACGAATGTCGTCAAGACCACTTGGCTTACATTCTTCAGTTTTTACCTTGACCTTTTTGTACTTTTTCAGTTCCTTCCTATTACTACCTAAATGAATTAAAAAAAATGCATGAAAATAAAAATTTGGGTTGCCTCCCAATAGCGCCTGATTTAGTGTCGCGGTACGACTTGGTTATCTTGACTACTCAGACTTCATCAAGATGTTGTATCACTACCTCATTACCACATTCCTGTAATACATCCACAACCGAGAAAATATTCATCTTCTCCAACTGCTTCATAGGAGGTTATATTTTGAATCTGGCCTCCTTTTTTCCATACCTCATATTAACCAATACTCTCCCGTGGCTAATAATGGTCTACCCAAAATGATGGGTACCTCAAAATCAACATCATAATCCAATATCACAAACTCTGCAGGCAAAATAAAGTCATCCACTTTTACCAGCACATCATGCAATACACCTACTGGTCATTTCACCAATCTGTCTGCCATAACAAGACGCATCGTTGTGGGGGTAGGCTCCCCCATTCCAAGCTTTTTGTAGATATCAAGCGGCATCAGATTTATACTTGCTCCCAAGTCATATATAGCTTTGGTAAACTTCATGGACCCAACTGTGCACGGTATAGTAAATGCTCTAGGGTCAGGCTTTTTCTGCACTAAGGTTTGTGAAAAAACTGCACTACAGTGGTGGATGTTATCCACTGGCTCACAACTTACCTTCCGCTTCTTTGTTAGCAATTCCTTCATAAATTTAGCATAGTTTGGCATTTGCTCAAGTGCCTCCATCAGTGGCACGGTCACTGTCAATTGTTTCAGTATTGCCATGAACTTGCTAAATTTCTCGTTATCTTCTTTCTTTTTCAATCTCTGAGGAAATGGAGGTGGTGGTCTTGGCATTTGTATCAATACCACTTCCCCTTTATTTTTGTCTTCTTTCTCTAAAATATCAATAACGTCATCCAACTTCTCAGACTCCACTCGATTAACTTTCTAATTCATCAACACTTACCTTCTTCTTCACAGCTTTGCCCGTAGAAGGTCTAGATAACACCTTGCCACTCCGAGTGGTAATCGCCATACAAGAGCCATCAGTCCGTGGGTTCTGAATTGTATCACTAGGTAAAGTACTAGTTTTTCTCTGGTTCAGAGTAGCCAAAATTTAGCTCATCTGCTGCTCCAACTACTTAATGGACGCAGAGTGTGAGCTAACCAACTGACTAAGGGTAGAAAACTCACTTTTCATATTAGTTACCCCCGAGTAGGTTGCCTCAACTCTCTTCAATAACTTTTTCATCATGTCCTCCATGGACATCTTGCCAGAACTAGTTGTCGCACATCCCGACTTCCAGGAGGAATATACAAACCACTTCTGTCATTATTATTTCTTTAATGTCCCTGCTCCTTATCTTTATAATCAGGCTTGTCATATAAAGTCCGACCTTGGTTCCCTTGGCTATTGCCTCAGAAACCCCCCTGATTACTCACATAGTTTGCCTCAGCCTTAGCACCTGTAGATACAGTACCCTGAGATTCCACAGTCTTAACCATCTCAGTCTTGCCTGTTAGCAAGTGCTTTGCCAGCAAGTCCATCTGCGTCTTCAAGTGGGCCATGTCCTAATCTAGTTCCTCATCCCTTTTATGTTTCTCCGCAGTAATACCACCAGCAACAATTGGGCTAGCCACCATAGAGTTGCAGTGTGCCAAGCTCGACTCTGCTTGGTCATTCTATTCAGCATGTCGGAAGCATCCAAAAAAGAGAGGTCAATAAATGAACCACCTGCAGCGTTGTCTATAATAGGCTTCGTCACAGAGTTGAAAGCTCTGTACAAAGTCTCCATCAAGTACAAGTCCGTCATATTGTGGTTCGGACATTGTGCAAGTTTCTTCTTAAATCTTTCCTAGGTTTCGTGCAGTGCTTCAGTCGGAAGCTGTTTGAAATTGCTAATTTCGTCCCTCAACTGTACCCTTTTGGAGGGTAGAAAGAATCATTCTAGGAATGCATCTTTCAACTTTCTCCAGTTGGTTATAAAATCAGGCTCTAACTCATTCAGCTACATTGTTGCCTCCTCAGACAGAGACAAAGGAAACAATCTCAACCTGATCGTATTCTAGCTCACCCCCAAATTGTCAAAGGATTTGCAAATAGTAATAAAGTTCACCAAATGCATATGCGGATCATCACCAGGCAAGCCTCCAAATAACCCCTTTAGATTTAGGAGTTGGATGATGGTACTTGTTATACTGAACTTTGCACCAGGTGCCAACGTTAGTGGAATGATAGCACCCGTTGCACCAGCTCCGTCCATTCCTTCATTATCTTTATCAGCCTCATATTGCATAGGTTGTTGACCATACCTTTCTAGGACTGGACTATTTCTATTGACGTTTCGCTGCACTGGTGCAGCAACTTGCTCAGCTGTCCTTGGGTTTTGAGGATTCAGTAATTCCTCATCACCCAAGTCTTCATGATCAGTGTTTTGGTGACGTGCTTGTTGACCCAAATTTTTTACATTCACCTAAGCCCTTGCTAAAGTAGCTAGTCTTTCTGCTTCCTGTTGTTTAGCCATTCTTCCAATTAGTTAAGGTTTCGAATTGATTGGTAATAGAGGTTCTCTGGAACTTTTCTTGCTTGGCATAAACAACACAGTACCTATAATAAACAAAATAACAAATAAATGTAAATCACGAAAACTTAACTATCAGCAAATTTTCACACACAAAATTTTTAGTCTAAAACTGTATTCCCCGATAACGGTGCCATTTTTGATAATGCTCAAATTACACTCTTGAATGGGTGTAAGCGATCGTTGTCAATATAAAACCCAACTAGGTTGGGGTCGAATCCCACAAGGAATAGGGTGTGAACTTTAATTTGTTTATGAAAGATTTTACTGGTAGTTTATTATTTCCGAAAGATGGGGATTTAATTTCATGGTGTGTTAAATATCACTTTCAATACTTCAGTGTTTGTAATCAAGATAAATGGGAAACCAGAGCTTTGTTCACCAAGGGTTTTGTGAATTGACAGATACTAGGTAATGCTAAAGATTCTCGGAATGAGTAGAACAACAGAATATTCCTGACGATTATACTATTTGACTTATCTCTCAACCTCACCAGAATTTTTATTATCTAATTCTCTCGAACTTAGATAGCTTATCTATTTCCAATAGGATGTTATCTCAGGTAGATTAATCCAGTTACGACATTAATCATTAAACAGAAGATTGGTAGCTTCCGAGTCCCTGTTGATAATTCACGTTCTCTAGTCTATTTCTCCGTTAGAAGCAAATAAAACCTAAGGCATAACCTAATGTTTGCAACCACTAGATTTTAGTTAAAACAACAGAATTTCAAGATATTTTTCTACTCTTTGAATCCGTTAAACACCTAGTATCATATCAAACCCTAATCCATGGATCCCATAACTCCGGCTAATGAAATTAGTCGCTCATGATTTGATGAATGAAATAACAAGTTGAATTCATGATTATAATGATAAACTTACGAATGGATAGAAAACAACAAGTAGTTCCTATGATTTAATCACAAGGTAGAAACCCCCAAAATAGTTGATATGAAAACACAAGAATATTTTATGAAAGAGAGCAAAAATACTATCTCTCTTCTTAGAGTTGATGTCTGATAGATGAATTATGAATTATAAAAAATCGTAAAAGATGTTATTTATACTAAAGCCTAATTAAGGAAATAAAATAACAAAATTAATAAAATTTTGAAATAGGTGACGCCTATCTGATGCTGCGTCAAGAAGTTGATGCCCTATCACGGATGGCGTCAGAGAGGCTTCAGTTGCCTTTAGGTTCTATCTTAGGCTGACGATGTGGCTAATGTCACATCAGGGATCTGACTGCGTATCACCAACGTCGTCAGATATCTTCTTCCTATGCTAACTTTCTGCTTAAGGCTGACGCCATTCTTGATGCCTTATCACGACTTTGACGCCACATCACCGGCGTCGTCAGAACTGCTCCTCAAACTGCAACTCCCTGGTTAAGGATGACGCCAATACTGATAGGCTATCACGAGGCTGATGACTTATTACAGAGGTCGTCAGTCATGTTTTCTACTATTTTGCTCAGATTTTCAACTCTTTTGCTCTATTATTGTTTATTCTCATTTCTTCAGCCTTTTTCTGCAATATCATGATCAAACACATCAAAACAACAAGAGTTGCTTTAGAATTCACAATTATTTTGAGCTAAAAACATTAAATGTGTTAGCTTTTCCTCACACATCAATTTTCCCAATGATCTTAATCATGGCATCCTGCTTATGGTCAAAACTCTTCATGCATCGAATTAAGGCATCAAGCTCTATTTTGATGTAATGAAGCTAAGAGTACAATGCAAGAAGTAGGCAAAGTTCGTCATAACTTTGTTGAGGATTGGTAGAGACTCGTGCGTTGGAAGAGGCCGATTGGTAGGAAGACATTTTTGGCGAGCTTTGAATGTCGGAAATTGTAGGAATATGTGACATATTATACAGTTTTTTTACCTTTACTTGTATAATGAATGGTTGCTTCATTGGTTGTCCATATTTATATAAGTGATTTGATTATTTCATGACAATTAATTAATATTTATTTTTTAATTTGAAAGAACGGAATGAAATTAATGCTAACGTTTGAGCTATTTTAAGATGAGTGTAAGATTGAAATTATGAAAATGATTTTGAACAATTTCCAATCCGAAATCAAATTACTTTCCCACTCTCTTTGAAAAAAGTCACTCATCTAATCTCAACGGACTCTAAACATCCCATAGATCTTGTTCAAGTTGTCATAAAATGATATAATTTTTATATTTTATTTTTTAACGGCGGAATAAAATTGTTCCCCTCCATTCTAACGCTAAAGTCCGAATGATTATTATTAAGACAATTAATATTTTCCGTGGACGATTGAATTTTTATGAAAGTGTACTTAACAAGTGAAAAGTTAGAACATTAAACATTCGTTAAGTAACTTAAATCATATCTAGTATGTAAACATTTATTTTCCAGTAAAAATTAAAGTTAATTGTAACTTGTAAGGTAATGTTTGACTTGTCAAGACAATCTACCAATTGGTTAGACATGCACATTAATTCTATCATTGATAGTGTACATCTTTCCCTTTTATTTAAACCGTGTGACCATATAGGAATCATGTATTTAACCATATCAATTCAAAGAAGAAATTTATTGTAGTTGTAGTTGTTGAAGATATGAAGGTATGAGTTAAAATTACCATCCATTGTTGTATTCCAACCATTTTTTGCATGTATGTTTAACCCTACTAATTATTTTATGTATTTAGGTCTAGCCTACCGAAGAATTCCTAAGGTAGCAATTAATTACTTCTCAATTCAGTGTTTGAAACCAATATGATAAGGAAAACTAGAGTTATGTTCACTATGAGTGTTGGGATTTGACAGACTCTAGTAACGGTTTAAGATGTTTGTAGTAGGTAGGAACAATAGACTATCCTTGTCGAAGTTATGTCTAAATGTTTCTCAACCTATTTAGAATGTTATCTCAAGTTAATTAATCTTGTTACAGGATTAGTTATTAAATGGAAGTTTAATGCTTCCAAGTCCCTGTTGATAATTCACTTCTTACTAGGGTTGATTTCTTATCTCAAGCAAATCAACAGTAAGCGAGGCCTATTGTTTGCAACCAATAGTCAGCGTGTAAAATAATAGAATTAACAAGAAGTTCCTACCACTGTTAGAATCTTGAACACTTAGTTATGTTACAAACCCAAACCCATAGATCCCACAACTCGGGTTAAGGGAATTTAGATACTCATAATGAAATAAGCAAGACAACAAGTTGACTTCACACTTAGATAGATGATCTTACAGAAAGATGAATATCAACAAGTGTTTCTCAGATTTGATCCAGTAGAAAATCCTAAAAACAATGGTAATAATCTCTCCAAAAATAATTGTATTGTTAAAGTCAGAAAACTACAGAGAAAAATGCTCAAAATTTCAGTTCCAAGATGATTAGAAAACCCTAACATATGCTTTAAATCAGCCTAATTATGGAAACAAAATCATAGATCACAGTAATTTCTCCTATAGGCGATGACGTATGTGACGGCTTATCAAGAGTCTGACAGCTTATCAGGAATGTTATCAGCTCATCTTCACTTTTGATAATCTTTGCCTTGGGCTGACGATAAGGCTTGATGGCTTATCAGACATGTGACAACTTATCAGAGATGTTATCACTTTTTCACTTCAAACTCCATTCCCTGACTAAGCCTAATGACGATCCTAATGGCTTATCACACTTCTGATGGCCTATCATAGATGTCGTCACTGATTCTAGCTGAAGTCCATTCTCTGTCTAAGCCTGATGGCAACTCTGATAGCTTATCACAAGGCTGGCGACTTATCAGATAAGTTGTCAGCTATACTTCCTTCTCTACTTGCTCAGAAATCAACTCTTTTACTCCCATTATTGTTGATTCTCTTGTATCTCGACTTTTACTGTAATATCAAAGAGAAAATAATCAAAAATGATAAAAGTTGCTTAAGACTTTGCAATTATTCTCAGTTAAAAGCCTAAAATGTGTTAGCATCTGCTTACACATCAGTTAGACATGCACATTAATTCCATCATTGATAGTTTACATCTTTCCCCTTTATTTAAACCGTGTGACTACATAGGAATCTGTAGTTAACCATATCAATTCGAAGAACAAATTTATTGTAGTTGCAGTTTTTGAAGATATGAAGGTATGATTTAAAATTACCATCCATTGTTGTATTCCTATCAATTTTTACATGTATGTTTAACCCTATAAATTATTTTATGTATTTACGTCCAGCCTACTAAAAAATATTCTGATGGTGTTCAACGTAATACCGAACAACTATTCAAAGCAATGGCTGAGCTAGATGAAAAAATTAGAAGCTCGCAGGATCGTCTAAAGTTCATGATGATTTGGGTAAATACTATGGAAGAGAGGACTAACGTGATACGAATGGACACGTTTGATCGATATCGCAAGGATCAAGATAACTTTCTTCATCCTTCAACTTAAGCAACACCGATATATTTTGTGTAGTTGAAACCTCCTCTTTCTATGCTAATCGTTACTTTTACAAAAATTAGTGTCAAAGCATGTTCTTTTCTTTTTTGGTGTTACTATTTCATTTTGGGTATTGATTGGATGTCGTTATGCAGTATTTAGTTTTATAAACCTTTCTTAATTTGAAATAGCAAACGTTGAAATGGAAAAAATTATCGAGGGATTAGGTCTAACAGTAGCAACTAATTGGGAAGCTAACCTAACATTGTTTTAAGTATATCTGTGTTATTTTATTTTCATGCATTGTAATTACCAAAATCTGGGCATTTGGACGATGTATTTTGTAATCTCTTCCGGGCATTAGTAATTAAAAATCATATTTTTTTCGCAATATTAGCATCATTAAGGAGATTGCACATTTCATTAACATTTCAATTTAAAAAATCTTAGATTCGCTATATTTCAAAAAATACGAAATGATGCAGCTAAATTACTTACAGAAGTAGAAACCTAGAACACGACCTCTTTGTTGGTCTAGTTCATGAAGCTGCATCACTTGTCTTTCCTTGGTTGGCCCCTTGAATATTTTGGTTCAGCAGCATTGGTGTCTCTTCTAAGGGAGCAAGCAAGGTGGTATTCACAAACTATCTTCTAATAGATGTCAAAAGATTTAGTCAAGGGGTCTTGTTCGTTAAGCAAGAGCTTTTCAACATACAGGCCTCCTTTCCATGTGAACAAACACTTAATGAGCTCATTCTTAAGTACTTCACATTTCCCTTTGCATTCTTCATAAAGTTTTTCTAGAACACTAGGGGAGTCACAACCACCTAGGAAAGGCGATCCTCTAATGGGTGTTCTATCCATGTTGCGTATTAATTTACCTTTGTTATTATTTGAGGATTACAAATGAATGATTTAGTACATAATGTTGAACCCGTATAGATAGATGACTTGGAATGCATTAGCAACCATTTATATAAGTGTACATTTATTATAGTCAGTGAATGTGCTTTATTCGCATTGTTGTTTATACGTTTGCAAGTAAATATATGAATGACACGGTATAATTGAGATCTATGGGTAATAATATGGTGTATTTCTAGTTGTTGAAATTAATAAATCATGTATCGGATGTTATATAAAAATACTGATTTCTATTGGAATCGAACGATATCGGCACAGTAAAAATTACGAAAACCTTATCCTGACTTGAAATCACAAATCGTTCAGTGAGTAGTTGGAAGTATTGTCGAACCTATATCATGATGCCTACCCTGTAAATGAGAATGACTTGTTGTCATAATTTTAACTATGCAAATGGCAGTGCATTAATGTTGAACTGACCACCCAAAATAACTCAATATTTCAACCATCTCTTTTTAGTCAGGTGCGGACCTACATCTAATTTGTGTGGTTCTCATTGTACGGCACCCAGTAAATTCGACGCGCAATAGGTAAAATAATGTACAAAATATACCTATATAATGTATTAAATCAACCAGTATAACAAAACCCGATTGGTTGCATTGGCATTTAGGTTGAATCTAGGTTATTCTACTAGTAGGAATGCCCGGGGTTCGAACCTCATTGAGGTTAATTTTTTAATTTTTCATTAGTTTAATAGATTTGTAAGCACCCGCTATCCTTAAATCTTGTGTCCGCCATTGAAATCTTATTCTTGAGGCTTTAATTTACAAAACTCACTGTTGCATGAATGACACAAATTAAAATACACCTTATGACGTTGGAAAATTTTGAAATGGAAACCCACTTGCTAAATTATTTCGTAGTAAGGATGTTACAAAAATATGGGTCACATCGTCACATATTTTCTATTGGAATGAAACGATATCGGTAATGAAAATTAACCTTATGGTGACCTAAAATCACAAATCGTTGAGTGAGTAGTTGTAACTATTGACGAGCCTATTTCATGATGCCTTCCCTATAAATGTGAATGACTTCTTGTCATAATTTTAACTATGCAAATGACATTGTATTAATGTTGAAGTGACCCAAAACAACTCAATCTTCCAACCATCGCATCTTAGTCAGATGCGGACCACGTCCAATTTGTATGGTGCTTGCTGCTCCGGCACCCAGTAAAGTCAATGCTGAATAGGTAAAATTAGGTATACGAAAGTATGTATATAATATTCAGATAATGCACTCACTATAACATACAAAATCTGATTGGAATTGAACGATATCGGCACAATAAAAATTAAGGAAACCTTATCCTGAATTGAAATCGCAAATCATTGGGTAAGTAGTTGGAAGTATTGACGAACATATATCATGATGCATACCCTATAAATGAGAATGAATTGTTGTCATAATTTTAACTATTGCAAATGGCAGTGCACTAATGTTGAAGTGACCACCCAACTCAATCTTCTAACCATCTCTTCATTCAGCCAGAAATAGTTTCCTTGGGAACGAGGGAGGTTGTGGTTGCTCACTTAGTTTAGGAAAAAAGTTTTCTACAAGTGAGAGTTGAACCCACATCCCTCGAGGGATCATGAAGGTGCTTAGCTTTCACACCAAAGCCAAAGCTCCAAACAATCATTTTATTTTTGAGGTGCTTAACAATACATTAATAACCAATATTACTGTATTTTCCATATAAACAATGACGTGATGAGTTAATGTCATAATCTTTCATTATGCAACTAATTAAAATGATTGTATAAATATAGTACATCATTGTTGTATTGGACCTGAATTAAAATACATAAGAAAAAGTAACTCAAAAGTGTTAAAGAGGTAGTAGTTGAAAGGGTAGTTGGATACAATTAACTTGGTAGGTCATAACGATAACCTATATGTTGCTTGTCAAAAGCCATCACTTTTTAAGGCCATCACGATGGATGTGACAAATAAACTCATCCAAGTTGCTCTTCTCAAGTTTGAGCAAGGAGTTTGCATAAAGTCGAATCGCTCAGAAATCAACATGGTAAATGAGTACGTAGAAAAAACTAATCATATAATATACCATACCATTACGCATTTTCCAATTGCACCGGACGAAATCGGTATTAAAGAAAACTAATAGTACGCATCTTTTAAAAAAAAAATAGAAACCCCAAGTTGTTGTTTGAGTAGTGGGAAGCATTGAGGACCTTATGTCATGATGCCTACCCCCTCCAAAATCACAGTTGTTGACACCTAATTTTTGTCCTCCACGACTAAATTTAATCCTGAGTTTCTTCAGTTTTTAATAAACCAAAATAATTATTTCATCCAAATAAAAAAAAAAACTTAAAATATTTTTCATACGTGATTTTGTCATTTTAAGTAGCGATTATACACTATTATTTTCAGTTATACGAGATTATATAATTTGTTACTTAAATATTTATTTTACAAAATATCAAATTTAATTAAGGCTTATCTTGAAAATAAATTCAAATGATTAAAATCTTAATTTAAATATAATTTATTCTCAAAATAATTTATTTGGATAAATATGAATTCATTTTATTAAATCAAGAAGCTCGAGATAAAAAAAAGAATTAATTTAATTTAGCCAATCTATTAGATTTGACCATAATTGAAAATTGGTCATAATTGCAATGCAATTCGTTAATTATTTTTTAATTTGGTCAAAATAAATAAATATGGCTAAATTTTAAATTCCAATTGGAGTTATATTTTAAATAATCCCAAAATTCTTAAGAACTCTCATAACTTTTACCCAATTCTCACCAAAAAATAAATTCAAATTGCACTATTCCCCCCAATTTTGTCCTTTTCCAATTTTGAAATTCAAAGATTGTACTACATTATACTATTTCCCCCACATTATCTTCCACCTCACCTTATCTTTAATTTTTACATTCCAAAAACCCCCCTAAATGTTTTTTCTCCCACATTGGTAGATGACAAGAAATAAATCTCTATCCTTTCCTATAAATACTTTTCTCACACATTGGTGGAAAATGGAAAAAAATACCTCATTCTCTCCTATAAATACTACCACTACTTTGGTAGAGAGAGGAGGGAAGAAGGAATAAAAAAAGGCTAGAAAGGTGAAAAAATCCTTTTGAGCAAAAATAGTTATTTTTATTTAGTAAAAATTTTTGTTTTATAAAGTTGATCGGCTAATCAAAATTTTTGAGTTGCCGGGGATGTTTTTCGGTGGTGGTTGATTCCAATGAAGCTTGTAGTCTCGGTTTTCTGCCCCCCAAAAGGTAAACACACCTTTTTTTTTAATTATTATTTTAGTTCTTATTATCATTTTTCTCTTCATCTTTTTCCTTCTTCGTAGTTCGTAGATATAATTTTATTTATTGGGATTGTATGTTGTAGATGGCCTTGAAGGCCCTAGGACGTTGTGGTATCGATATTCTAATTATTTTCATGTTCATGATATAAAAATGAGCTAGCAATAGTTGTATGTGCCTTTTTTGACTTTATTCTTTGATTATTTTGGATAAAGTTTCAATCTTTGCTTAAAAGATGTATTTATTTATTTTTTAAACTCGTTGTTGGATACATTTATTTTTAGTATGTAAAGTTATTTTCCTTATGTTTAGAAGAATAGTTAATGTTGAATGTTTTGCCTTTTCACCTTATTCTTTGATTATTTGAATAAAGTTTAGATCTTTACTTGAAAAACGATTCCCATGTCTTGTTTAAACTTATTGTTGGTAGATATATTTGTTTTTAGCATGTAAAGTTATTTTCTTTATGTTGAAAATAATAGATAATATTGATTGTTTCTCTTTTTTTACTTTATTCTTTGATTATTTTGGATAAAGTTTAGATCTTTACTTGAAAAATAATACTCATGTCTTGTTTAAACTTATTGTTGGTAGATATGTTTTTTTAGCATGTAAAGTTATTTATTTTATGTTGGAAGAATAGTTATTATTATTTGTTGCGCCTTAATAAAAATAGTAATTAGTTAAGTCAAGAATTTGTCATTTACTTACTAATTATTTTAATGGATTTCAAAACCCTCCTATAAGATATGAAGTGCTAGATTTATTTTTCATCCAAGATGTTTATTCTTCTTTGTTCGCATGTTGTCTTTTCAAAATGATAAGAAAGTTCGAACTTTTACGGCTAAATAAAATTATTTGGATATTTTTGACTCATGCATAGTATGATTGTGAAACTTTTGCTTTGCATTTTTTATTTGTTGACTCTCATTCTTGTGCAAGTATGCTTATTCTTGTCATTCAAAAATTGGTTCTTGATAGTTTCTTTTACTTTGAAATATGTCACTTTTATGCCTTGAACATATATTAATTTCTTTATCTTTTCTTTGCATGCAAAAAAATATCTCGAGTCCAAATGGACTCCTCTCCTCTTGCATTTCATAATGGGTAAATGAGGCTCACCCCTTCGAGTCAAGTTTGAAGTTTAAACCCAAGGTTCACTACATGGCGTGCGGGTGCTAAAAGATAGACGAAGAAGGGAAATGGGTCAAAATCCATTGATGAGGTCACTAAGAGACTTGAAAAGTCTCAATTTTTATTATTGTCTTCTTTTTATTTATTCATTTAGTCATTTATTCATTCATTCATTTCGGCCTCGAAGCCAAAGTTGTATTTAATACAGGTGGAGCAAGACTCGAGCCAAAGGCTCTAAAAATAGTTTAGGACAGGTGAAATGGGTCGGAATCCCAACTAGACTAAGACAGGTCTTGTTGATTTTGGCCCAATGGCCTAAATCCTTTACTTTCTCCTCCCTTCCCCTTTTATGTGTTTATTTATTTATTAGTTTTGTTTAGACTTAGTTAAAATCCCTAATAAGTCGCCTAAATCTATTATACACAAGTCTTTTTTTTTGAAAAAAAATCAAATCACTATTTCAACAAATTAATCTTTTCGAATTTAATCAAAAGACGATTTTCAAACAGTCCTGATAACCGCAAGTTAGCGGACGTTTTAGGTGTCTAATACCTTCCTAAAATGTTAATAGGAACCGATTATCTAGAATCTCTAACTTATTATGATTTTCCTATTTTGAATCATTTGAAGTAACTTTTATAAAGGTTTCTTAATTCCTTTTCAAAATTAAGTCGCGACTCTCTTCAAAAGTCAAAGTTTCCGCAAAACAGAAATGGCGACTCTGCTGGGGATCTTTAACTAGGTTCTAACCAAATGATTGATTTCGTCTTTTGATTAACTATATATGTGTTCCGATTATGTAAAGTTTAATTATCGTATCTCATGGAATATTCCTGCATCTTATAAACTGTTTTGGGGTTTTGTGGATGTCCCGACCCCCGTTGTTCAATTCCAAAATATGTTGGAAATACGAACAGTTTATCAGCACGTGAGTCATCTGACACTGTTCGTATTTTCAAACTCAAGTTGTTCGCTTGAGAACCAATGTTCAAACCCACTCTAAACACCTAGAATAGAACGAAACCAAAACCCTATTTTAGGCATGGGCCTAGGACGACCCAATACCCGAGCGGGGTATTGGGCCCATTAGAATACCTTCCCTATGTCTATTGACCCCGAGTCAATTATAGACAAACCATATTTATGTGTTGAAGAAAATATATGCCTTTCTAATTCAATCCATTATCCTTTGGGGGCCAGGAAAAAGCTTGATTTGCTTGCTTTCGTAAGAAGAATTGAAGCAAGTTAAGCAAGAAATTGATTGATTTGGGAGGTTGCATCTAAGGCACAATTTGAGCGTCGACGGATGTCACCAAATAAGAAGGTAAAGGCAGACAAAGGAGCCTCCAGTAGCTAGTTTTTCTATTCTCCCCTGCGCGGGAACTTATCCTTTTTCATGTTATTTCCCTTTTCCCCCAAAGATTGTATCCCTCTTTTGTTATCATTTGTACGCATTTATGCCCATTTCATATCTATATAAGTTGAGGTATAATGGATTGACTTTAGGGAAGCATATACTTTCTTCAAAAATCGTTAGGCCTGAACCCTTGGCTCAAAATGGGTCACCCCAGTTAGGATACGCATTATTATAATGTTTTGTGTGCTTGTGGTGTTTGTTTGGATCAAAGGCAAGTTTATCCGCTATGCTTCTATGGATGAATTTGTCTAGGACTCAAATAATTCTATATGGTTATTTTCTGTCAAATATTTTGCGTTACTTATCACATGCGGAAACTAACACATCTGCCTTTGAGTTTTTTACTTTACAGATAGTAGAAATTACTCCATGTTGATATAAGCTAGCAGAAGATCCCTACTTCACCTGATCGAAAGTGCACAAAATCCCATCCTCTGACCATCATTCAAAAATGATGGGAAATAACGAAGAAAGTGCACTAACTATCCGGGATAATGTGATAGCGGGACAGAATGAGGTGATTGCAGAACTTGCAAGAAAGTTAGAAATGCTTCAGGAAGAAATATTTCGCACTTAGGATTTTGCTAACTTGGCCATCTCCGTCAATGCTCCCGCTTCGGAAGGACATGGTACTCCGCTCCGGCTCCGCTTCTCCATTTATCCAAAATACTAATCGTGAAAATAATCCAAACGTCTACCATCCACAAAATCCGTCTGTAACCCCACAGAACCCACCTTCGAATCCATTCTCAAATCCTAAAAACACATTTTCAAATCCTCAAAACACATTTCTAAATCTGCAAGATTCACGCTTAAATCCACAAAATATATTAAACATACCTTTGAATTCACCAAATTCATGTCCAAATATGCGAAATCCTTCTCAAATTCCGCCAAACTACTCGCAAAGTCAACAAAGCCTTCCCAATTTCCAAAACATCTTTCCCACTTACCAACTAAATTCCTTTCATCCACAAAATCAAGCCTCCCTTCCAAATTTCCTTCAAGCTATTGTATCCCCTGACACCTATGAACCCCTTCCTAATCCCGAGATGGACCATTACGAGGAGAAGGAGAAAGAGTGGAAGGCCCAGCATGAAAGGAATTTACTAGCTATGAAGGAGGAGATAATGAGGATCAAAGAGTCTCATAGAGCCAAGGACCACGACGGTTTAGGGTATGACGATTTATGTGTTCACTCGGGAGTAGATCTACTAGAAGGGTACAAAGTCCCTAAGTTTGAGATGTTTGACCATACCGAAAATCCAATGGCCCATCTAAGAAGGTACTATGAGTAACTGGTAGGGATAGGGAAAAACAAAGCGCTATTGATGCGTCTATTCAGTTGAAGTTTGAATAGTGAAGCCTTGGAGTGGTTTATGTATTAGGAGCCAAAAAAGTTGACTGGTTGGAAAACATTGGCCAAGGGTTTCCTTGACCGGTTCGCATTCAACATCGAAATAGTCCCTGACCGGTATTCACTAGTCGGATCAAACAAAAAAACATTGAGAGTTTTTGAGACTATGCTTTTCGTTAGAGGAAAGAAGCTGCCAAAGTGCAACCCCCCATGTTCGAGGAAGAAATGGTATCCGTGTTCTCTCACGTTCAATAAGGAGAATATTATACCAGGATGGTCGAAAAGATCTTGAGAAAGATGGTTGAAAATGATAGATCATGGCACGAGATGTTACCTTACGCTTTGCTAGGGTATCGAACAACAGTTTGAACCTTCACAGGAGCAACTCCCTATTTACTAGTTTATGGGAATGAAGCTGTGATACCCGCTGAGGTCGAAATACCTTCCGTAAGGATTATTCAAGAAGCTGGACTGAGTAACGAAGAATGGGTCCGTGCTCGCTATGAACAATTCATGTTAATTAATGAAAAGAGAATGGCCACTATATGCCATGGTCAGCTGTATCAACACAGGATGGTTCGTGCCTTTAACAAGAAGGTAAGAACTCGAGCATTTGAAATGGGGCAACTGGTTCTCAAACGAATATTCCCTTACCAAGAGGAGTACAAGGGCAAGTTCGCTCCAAACTGGCAAGGGCCATACATAGTTCGTAAGGTGCTATCTAGAGAAGCTCTGACTTTGTCTGAGATGGATGGCACAGAGTGGACCAAACCAATTAATTCTGATACGGTAAAGAGATATTATGTTTGAATGACTTTTTAGTTTTTGTGTTTTCTTAGTTTGTTTGTAATCATCTTTGTAATAATGTTGTTTGCTAGTGTGTAACTACCTAGAATCCTTTCCCTTTATGCACGAACTACGTTTGACCTGAATTCCCAAGAAAGGGATACGTAGGCGGCCTATGTCGGCTTCGGTCAACCCTTTAGGAAAATTTATCCTTTCCCCCTATGTATGAACTACATGATGACCTGAATTCCCAATAAAAGGAATACGTAGGCGGCCTATGTCGGCTTCGGTTAACCCATTAATTTCTTTTGTATATCCCTAGCGTAGCCTGAACTACGTTTGACCTGATTCCTACTTCAACGAGATACGTAGGCGCCCCAACGGCTCGGTTATATAACCCTAGGAAATGGAAACTAGGGCAGAAATTTCAAGAAGGAATCTTGAAAATTCACAAGAGAAGATCGACATCCAACAAAGAGAATGGAGATCAGCAAAGACTTCAGATCCACTCAGATTGGTATTATCTCAAACAAGTTTAAACTGGGGCAGAAATTTTGAGGAAGACCTCAAAATTTCCACCAAATGCCGCAACATATTCCAAATTCCCCAGCACCAGAGATTAAAGCTTTGGAAACCACCAACTGCAACAAAGTCTGGCCAGACTCAATTTTTGGCTATGATAGAACTACTTTAAGAAACCCTCCAACAATAATCATGAGTTTTAGAAACCATCCATCGGATATAGTCAGAACCGAGAGGAAGACGTTCATTGAGCTATTACATGACATGACTGGCAAAAATTTTCTAAAATTTTACAAAAGTTTTCAAAATTATTTTCAAAAATTTAAGACTATTTTCAAAAATCTTACGACTCACTTAGTTAGTACTTGCCTAGACATCATTTGGGATAGAGTGTTAGGGTGGAAGTCTCAATATGGTGGAATGCCCAAGAAATGGCAAGGAGCAAATCAAGGATCGAAGAAGGTCAACATGGAATAATTTCATTCAACTAATCATTTTTCTGTGGATGCAGGGATCAATATGCAAAATGAGAGTCTTTTTCAAAAATTCCCGAGTAAATTGGGAGCCACAACAGATCATTAATGCCCAAGAACGGTATTTTAGGGCAGCCCTAAAATTTTTTATTATTGTCTTCTTTTTATTTATTCATTTAGTCATTTATTCATTCATTCATTTCGGCCTCGAAGCCAAAGTTGTATTTAGTACAGGTGGAGCAAAACTCGAGCCAAAGGCTCTAAAAATAGTTTAGGACAGGTGAAATGGGTCGAAGCCCAACTAGACTAGGACAGGTCTTGTTGATTTGGGCCCAATGGCCTAAATCCTTTACTTTCTCCTTCCTTCCCCTTTTATGTGTTTATTTGTTTATTAGTTTTGTTTAGACTTAGTTAAAATCCCTACTAAGTTGCCTAAATCTATTTTACACAAGTCTTTTTTTTTTTTGAAAAAAAATCAAATCACTATTTCAACAAATTAATCTTTTCGAAGTTAATCAAAAGATGATTTTCAAACAGTTCGGATAACCGCAAGTTAGAATCTCTAACTTACTATGATTTTCCTGTTTTGAATCTTTTGAAGTAACTTTTATAAAGGTTTCTTAATTCCTTTTCAAAATTAAGTGGCGACTCTCTTCAAAAGTCAAAATTTCCGCAAAACAACAGTGACCTGATTACATAATCTTTTTCAATGCGAATACATTCAAATGAAGTGACAAAAAACAACTCAATCTTCAATGCAACTCTTCTTATGCGGAAGGGCTCTTGCTAAACGAGTCTATAGTGAAAAGTGAGGATATGACTAGGCTAATCCATAATTAAAATGATCATATAAATATACTACAATATTACGTATTATCTATTCGACCTGAATAGAATCTGCACAGTAAATAGTGACTTAATAAAATACAGATAGTTAGAACTAAGAGGTAGTAGTTGAGTGAGTACTTGATTCAATTAATTTGGCTTAACTAGGTCAAAATGATGACCTTATATCTTGCTTTGTCAAAATTTAGCTGTGTGTATGTCCATTAAGACGAATTTGACATTTAAACCTGTCTAAGTTGCCCTTCTCAAGTTTGATGAAGTAGCCTGTAAATCTATTTTGTAAGAATGACACAAACTCCACATGAGATACCCTTGGTAAAAATTAACTCGAAAACAGCATGGTAAATGACAATGAGCATGAGTAGAGCACATTTTTTTGGATTGGTAATTACATGACATAAAGTAAAGTAATTATGTATACAAATAATACTTCTCAATTTATTAATAGTTTTAATGTTGAGGAGTCGTGGCTTTATGTATTCTAGGAGTATTGACACGTTTGTAACAAAAATATTTATATTTATTTTAATTAAATTAAATTAAAATGCTACATGCTTTTGTTTAATTATTACTAACACTAGAACATCTCATGAATTAGGTCTCAACTATGTTTCCTAGGTTAATGAGTAGTTCTAAATGAATCAAGACATAATGTTCAATGCATAACTTTAACCAACGTTAGCCCGACTATAAGGCATAGAGTGAAAATAATGGAACCTTCAAAGGCAGGATCATCAATTACACAAATAATCATCATTTAACAACTTGAAGAGAAGAAATATTACATTTAATAAATTAAATCAGTTGTTAATTGTTCACCCACTAGCAAGAAAAGTAACCCCACACAAAAGCCTAACCACCCCAAGCACCCCAAACCTACCCACCTCACCCCACCCCTCCTTTCACACACTATAGGCGGCCTTCTTTCAGGACCTTCTAGTATATGTCAAATGCCTTTGTTAGGGGCCTCGGTTTATAAAGAATGAAAAACTTGATCCATTCATCTTTCTCCTTTTCCACGAGGAGTTTGAAGATTTTGGTCATCTCATCTTCCAAGACATTACATTAATCTTTTTTTTTCTAGTATAGTTTCTCCAGAACTTTAAGAGATGTGGTTAGCTGTAGAGTTTTTCTTGTGAAACTGGAGGGGGTTCTATCCATTGTAGTTGCAGACGACGATAGAAGTGAGAGAAATGGCTAAGAATTTTTAGAGAAGCTCAGAAATGCAGTATCACAAACGGATTAGGATAAGATAAGGAGATATAGATGTTGTAGACAACCTTTATATAGAGCCTTACTACGGTGGGGATCTCAATGTACATGCTATTTTATGTCCCTATCATATTACACACGTTTATACAGTTACGTGAAGTCTTTGCATGAAATGATTTGCTTTTAAAGTTAGATTTGAAACCTAGGTGTTTTATTTTGATAAGGAATACGTCCAACAATTGTGTAGAAAAGAACATCAACATAATAAAATATTAGAAATACATTTGAAAATTGTCTACATAAAGGATTTCATTCATTTAAACTACAACTATGAATGAAAAACAACCAATACATCACCGGGGAAGAGAAATATAGGGGTGGTTATGTAGTGGCGATGGGGATGGAGAGGGTGATGAAGTAGGCATTGAAGGAGACGACGAAGGTGGGGAAAATGGAACACCAGGATCAATGCCTAATCCTACAAATATAGCACTCATCCTATTATGCAAAGTATCGACTTGGTCATCCAATGCCGCATGGTAGCTTTCCAGCAATCCAAGCTTCTCTTGAATCACATCGATGAGTGCAAACAATTCTTGGTGAAGACCATCCAACTTGCCATCAATGTCCATTAGTTTCGCATAAATTCTATCGATTTTGTCCTGGTGATAAGCAAAATAATAGGTTAGTGTTGCAACATGTTAGCAAGTATTGAATGAATAACTAAATATTGAGATTTATTTTTACCATTGAACTTATCAAAATTAGTTAAGCAACGGTTAAGTGTTATTTAACGCTAGAGAACCTTTAAATAGAACTCACCCACTTGAAATTGAAATTCAATGCTGATGAAGCCTTTTCAACGACGTAGATTTAATTAAATTCTTATCTTTTCAAAACAAATTCTATGAATCCTTATTTATTTTGAATTACATTCTTATCTTTCCCATGCAAATTCTTTTAATGTTCTTCTTATTTTCATTTCAATCATAATTTCGTTGTGTCTCTACATGTGCCACAAATAAAAATATTTTTGAGTTATGTTAATAAATTAAATGACAAGTTATTCATTAAAATATGATATTTGTAATTTTAAACATCGTTCGACTAACATATAGCTAGTGCCACTCGGAAGAATGCAAAATGAGTTACTTTAAATGCTTAAATTAATACAACATAAATTAATGCTCATAACATTGGAACCCAATTTATACCGTGAGTTTTCATACTTCAGTGATTTTATGGAAGAAAAGTAGTACTGATCTGCATGGGTGAGTTATTAAACAAAAAACTAAAATCAGTAGGAGCAAATATTGATATTTTTCATTAATAAAAGCGAAATAGGGTACCCATACTACAGCTGATGAAAACTAATCCTTATATAATACTACATAAAACAAAAACTACTAGATAAAAAGTACTACATAAAATGTCATATTTTTTTTTTAAAACACACACTTAATTATTATTATTATTATTATTATTATTATTATTATTATTACTACTACTACTACTACTACTACTACTACTACTACTACTATTCTCGTTATCTTCAGGAGGTCCATTGGGCAGATGACCCGCAATTCTACGCATCGCCCTAATCAGCCTTGCTCTAGTGGCGGCCAACTCCCAGCGTAAATCATGCACTGTCCTCTGTAGATCCCTGACCGCGTTCATCAACACAGCCGCATCCCATACTAGATCTGTCATTGCTACATAATAGATAAACAAAAACTTTAGCACATAAAAAAAAATTGCAAAACTAAAATCTAAATTAGTCATGCCAAATGAATTAATTATTACCCAGATAATATTTATAATGAAAAACTTAAATCTAAATCAGACATGAAATAGGAAAAAATATTGTCTCAAATAGTATCCCTCAATTATTAATGGAAAGTAAAAAAAATACAAAGTTCACAAGAAAACGAAGCCAGTTTAACACTTGACATGTTAGGAGAAGAAAAAATAAATTACTTCAACTCATATATAGGGTTATGTTTGCTAGACAGAATTTTTTTCGGAGAAAGAGTTCTCTGCAATTATTAAGGAGAAGGTGAGTGCTTTAATGTAATGGTGATCCCTATTTATAAAGTGGATAAGGGATAGTTGAGTTGAGGTATTTGTAGAACGTGTTTGGCAGTGATAAATTAGAAGTTGGGGATATAGTTGAAGTTGCAATTGTGTTTGTTCATGAATATAAATTAGAGTTGTTTTAAAGTATTGTGATAAACTAGAATGTAAATTTAGTGTACATGAACATAAAGTAAAGTATTTTTAGATTTAGCATGCCCAACCACTAACATAGGAAATTGATGTTTTATATAATCAAATAATTTCAAAACACCAAAAGACCATATTAAAGGCACAACCATTTGTGTTTAATTTTTCAGTTGACTTTATATTTTGCTGAACAAAAAAATATTGACATTGCATTAAATATGAGGCACCCCTATAGCATGTTTGGTTTGGGCAAATCGCAAGTATTTATTACCTAAACTAAATGCTTGCTGATAGAGATGTCTGAATTAATTAAGTACAGTACTAAATTAGATTTCAATGGAAGATTAAGAGTTCTGTAATACCCCGTACCTTTTCTAGCTAAAAATCCATCCCTAGAATGTTAATGGATAGCTTTCAAGATGAATATTAATTATTTTGTGTGGAATTCTTTAGATTTCGACTTTCCATTGCATAGGAATTGAATTAACTTTCCAATGATATAAGATTCACCTAAATCTGATAACTGGGTAAAAAGTTATGGCTATTTTAAGTTCCAGTCATAAAACACCGCCATTCCGATCACTAGCGCATCGCGAAGAAGATTTAAATAATGATTGTTAATTTCCAGTGGCCCTCCGCGATATTAGCGCATCGCGGGGAGGGAAAATTTCCCATTTGTCAATTTCCAGAGGCCCAGCGCGATAATGACACGTCGCTCCATAAGCCAAAATGGCATTCCAAAGGGGCACCACTATGGCTCTGCATCGCAGAGTCTGTCCAGTTTCCATTTTTCGATTTTCAGTGAGCCACCGTGATAGTGGCGCTTTGCGGTGGCCACCCAGTTCGCAAATTATTACATCTTTTAGTTTCGTTTGGGAGGTTAAATAGGGCATTTTGGTTATTCTCCCAGCCCCTAGTCCATCTTAAACACAAAATTAAACCCCTCCAAAGCAGTTTACATTCAATTTTCAACAAATTTCTCTCAAACAAAGCCCTAGATCATCAATCTTTCTCCCCAAGCAACTCAAATTCCTCCATTAATCTTCCAAGGAAACTCAAGATTTGGAATCCCCAAGTCAAGAACTCCAAGAATTCATCTTGAAAGCATCAATAGAGATCCAAGATTCAAGTAATAATAACTAGATCATCAATTAAGGTATGTGGGGTTTGAACAAGAATAAGTCTTTCATCTTTGTGCCCAAAACTTTATTTTAATTACAAACTTTCTGAATTATATATATGATTTTCCATGAATTTCAAGTTAGGGTTTATACCCATTATCATTAATTGCATGATTATGAGATTTTTCATGATTTAGAAGTTGAATTACATGATTATGTTTATGTTTCCATGTATATTGCTGAAATTTCCAGATTTCGAGTTGATTTATCAATAATCATATTATCAAGCATGAATATTTTGATGATTTAACCTCAGATTAATGCATAGGTTATTTATCCCAAGATTGAACATGGTTACTTCAAGAAAGATGATGGTTTAAGCATCTTGTGAACATATTATTTTCAAATTTTCAGAAAAACTTTTATCTTTGATCATCAGTTTAGCTATGGAATCCACTTTACAAAATTTAGATCAAATTTATTTACAGATTTAAAAAAATAAATGCATATTTGGTTTTAGATAAACCCTTATGCTAGTTTTAAAAGTGGATTTCCAGTAGAATGAGTTTAGAAAATAATAAGGGAGTAGTATTTAGCACCGAGCGGGAAGTGTGGTTTTAGCGCATCTTACTTCTATAGAACTACGTAGCCAAAGTAGATAAAGATTATCAGATTATTCCTTCTTCAATATGGATGAAAGTTACAGATCTGATCACTTAGCTCAGGTTATACTCCTTGGCAAGAGTATGACACCTCTCCCCAACGTAAGGTTGCTTCCTTAGGAGGACGAAGAGAACCTCCCTTCAGATAAACTAATTTCTTTAAAGCCCCAAGATGAAGTATTTTCCAGATTTTAGAAACTAAGTGTAAAGGATCACAAACTTATTCAGATATTACTTTACTTAAGATTCCAGTTACAGAATTACAACTTTTAGTTTTCAGACATAAAAGGTGAGCCCTTTTTCACTTAGCCTATATGGTTTGAGAACAAGAACAGAATACAAATTTCAGAACTAAGTGTAATGGCTCACAAGATTTATTATTCATGATTTATTATTCATGATTTGACTTTCAGTTTTCAGATTACTCAAGCTTATGTGAGTCATTTATATTTAGCATGCATGGTGTTTTCTATAAACTGTGATGATATTTTTTACTTATTGCATGCACCCCCATATACTCAGTACATCATCAAAGTACTGATCCACATATAGGTCTATGTGCTATATTGTCTCATAATGTAGGTTCAGGTGCTCAATCTCAGTAGCGAGAGTGATTTTCGAGCATCTCATCTACATCCCTGTATTTGGTGAGTCCTCTTAGTTTGGGGACTTAGCTATTTAGATTTCCAGTTGCTAGTAAATGTTTTTACTATTCTCTTCAGACAGTCTGAGTTAGCTGGGGTCTGTCCCACTGACTCTTTAAATTCAGTTAGTAGAAGCTTGTCGAACTACTAGATTCAGTCTTAGATTTCAGATGTCATATTTAGACCGTTCAGTATTTATCTTATCAAATAGATATGATCAGCATTTTCAGATATACTTAGACTTTTCAGATAGTTTTTTGCATTTGTCAGTATTATATATTTACTTTTCCCTATTTTAAGATTCAGAGTTAGTAGAAGGTAGCCAGGATGGGTTAGCTCAGGACTGCTTGTAGTTCGAGGCACCGTGTGGCATCCCGGGGACCATATTTTGGGGCGTTACACGTTAGTAGGGAAATATGACATCTGACTAACTGTACCTAACCTACTGGACCCTTTGTTTATAATAGTGCAATTTGATGTTTGGCAATGTAGTGGGGAAAAGTAAAGAACACGTTCTAATAAGATGAATGCAATAACTTCATTAATCTTTAAATTATAGCAATCTTTCATTATCTAGGGGGTGAAGGTGGGGTATGAATGCATAGATTAATATCAATGCCCAAACGCATAAGTAAACAGGGAAGAAAACTGTCCAATGCGTGAATTTGATTGGATAAATCCGATAATTTTTCTTTAATTTCTTCACGATCTGGTAGAGTTTCAACTCTTTCCTCTAATTCTTCTAGGCTAGTGCATATTGGATCGACAACGTTCATTTCCAAACTAGTAAATCAACAAATTTGACAATGAGTTATTGTGATAGGGCAGCAAAGATGGGGAAAATAGAATATATTAATGTCAGTACATACCTTAGGTAAAGTTCCTTCAGATGAAGATAAAATAAATAGAGTGGCACGTCTGAAATGAAATAAAGATTGCCTTTAAATAGTGCAAGCAAATTATATTTCTATTTAAATTCTGATGACATTTTCCCTCCATATTGCAAAGTATAGGTTTCACCTAAATAGTTTGAAAATATCACCATTTCCCTACTATGACTTAATAGGTCACGTTCATAGACCTTAAATTGTAGACTTATCAATCATCTTAATTATAGGCGTATGTATATTCTGCCTTATTTTTCTTTAGCCAAGGATTTGAAAAGTATCTCTTGTTCGATCTTTGATTTCACAATAATTATGAATTTACTTAACAAAATCATATAGTTAAGCATTAACGTGCGTATAATGAAAATTTTTACTACATTCCGAACATACTTGTCAAACAAAATAAAATTAAACAACCATAACATTGTAACTAAAACACAACAATTTTATTAGTCATTAACTTGTCAAAAGGAAACCACACAAAAACCACTAACTATTCCATGATGGACGTAGGGTGCTAAGATACTCACTTTACCAGGGGAGTGAGGGGGGAATGATATCACTGTCATCAAGTGCACGGGCCGTTTCCCTCAACAACGCCTCCAAACTATCTACTTTTTGACGAAGTTGATCTTGTTGCGCCAGTATGACGTCCATCTTAGAGACAAGGTTAATGCAAAGAAAGTGTAGATCAACTAAACGGTCCTTCGTCATCTTCTCCAATAGTACATTCGCATACTTCTCGTAGATTTTTCCTTCCATTTTTGTACGAACCAAAAAAAAGTCAGATTATTGACGAAGACAAAATAATAATCCAAAATAAATATTTAACATCAACACAAAATGGAGAGAAGATAAGCTTTTGGTAGTTGAACAATTAATCTTTTCAATTCTTTCCTGGTTAACCAAGATTACACTAAACGTAAAGTATAAGTTTGGGAGTTTTGGAATGTGTAAAGACTAATTTTGTGCTAATGTTAATGTCATTTAAATAACTCTTTGTCCAAGTAAAAGATCATTTATGAATAGTTGCATCCATGAGTTGTGTTGAAACCCTTTAAAACGTTGGAAACTATTGATGAACCAAAATTATTTCTTCCTCTTTACTGAGTTAAAAATAGTTTTTTTCCCCATGAATACAACTTCACTATTTAGAAATTAATTCTTTTTATAAAAAAATATTTAAATTATGATTCATTTATAGCAGTTATATTTTTTACACTTCAATTAAAAAATAACTTCAATTTATATTCATATCCATGAACTATGACTCCAATTCCAAGTCCAACCGTCAAATTCTTTTTTCAGCCAAATAACCCATTAAAATTAGGTTAGGGTTTTTAATGGAGGTGCATGCATGACTTAAATAAATGGACTTTTTTTCAACCAGCGGCTATGGCATCATTGCTTTTGCTTTGGATAGGCAACCATGCCATTTCCCAAGACACCATTTGAGAGTGTCATACATGCCTAATACAATAGTACTGCAACCATCCTTTCGAGTCACTATTACTAGTTCAAAATCTATCCAAAATCTTTCATGTGATACTGTAATAATATCCTCACTTCACATAGTATAGTAGAGTAGTAATAACAAGTTTGCAATTACAAATGGTTTGGTGTTTAAGAAGTCGATAGTGAATTTTTTAAATAAAAAATTATGCTTAGCTAATAATATAATAATATATAATATAATTATAGTATCCGGGATGCTTGATCTAATATCTCTACCCCATTGTGCATTTATGCAATAATTTTATGAATTTTATTTTGGTGCACGGTCTGTGTATTTTTTTCCTACAGCAATCACGTAACTTTTATTCTAGCAACGGTGAAAGAAGAATAAAATCGATTAAAATTCTCCTATTCTCTATTAATTCGGCTGTCCCATTGTACTAGTACCACATTAACTTGGTAAAATGACAAGTAACAATTAAAAAATATAAATTTTAGACAAATAAAATGGGACCGAGGGACTGCATTTACTCGACAATAAAACCATTATACAGATCTAACCATCTTTCATTATTTTTCAAATGGTAGTACTATATGTGTAGTTCAGCAATGATCATTGTAGCGAGTTATGTTAGTGGCATGTTACTTCGACTACATACTTTATTATTTGAAGTGATAAACCGTGGAACTAACTCATTTTTTGATCTACAACTATTGCGTAACAGACGAATGCATAAGAAATTTATTTAAATTTCAACTATTTATTGTTACTTTCCACCGTAAGTTTAGTTTAGAAATAAAATTTACACTTCAAATATTACAAAGAATTTTTAAGTGCGACGTTTATACAAGTTGACTGTCAATATTGTCAGCAAAAAGCAAAGATTACTTTCCTGTTATAATTCTTTTCTATAAATTGAGAGTTAGGATATAACACAACATAGGCATAATCTTAGCAGCTTCGTACAATAGAACATAACATATGGTTAGAACAAAACATGCGTTCATTCATTTTTCAATTACCATCTTTCTTCTTAATTTTTAATTTTGTTATGACATTGCAGGTGAAAATGAGTAACCCACCCAACAACCCAGATGGATCTCACCCTTTGCATGCCCTGCCTCAATACGGGCATGTTGTGATTAATCCACTTCAATTGTTGTACACTCAGGTTTATGAAATACGAGCAGAGGTGGAAGCATTAACGTTCTGTATGGACAGCTTTGGCCATAAGCAAGAGGCGATGTTTAGGCGTATTGAAGCAGCTGCATGTAGAATTGAGAGAATGGTGCAACAAAAGCAACATGGTAGTTTTTCTGTCCACCCCCGAACCCAAATAAAGTTAAGTGTGGTCTGTGTAAAAGGTTCCCTAGGGTAATGTGTCTTGATGAATCAATGGAAAAATGCATAATTTCAACTATTTACGAGGTTTATACACAAAACATGTGTTCAAACAAAATGGTAACCAATAATTATCACGAACATTCAAATTTGTTAATCAAAATATAGAGTTATCTTCAATAATTGTCTAAGAAGTTTTGAGTTAATTCGCTAAAACAAAGCAATGATCACTAATTGTCGCTGACATCCTAAACTATTTAACTAAATAAAACCAAAGAGTCGCGTTCATAATTATGAAAGATATTTCAGATTTAATTCAGCAAATCGAAGAATTGTGTTCATTGGATGCAACTTTCAGTGGATGACCTTTGGATTTCACGGGAGTGATGCTATATAACAGAAGTCAGAATCATCAATTTTCCTTATCATTCAATAAAAGTTTTGAAGAACTTAAATAATCTTTGGAAAAAATAGACACTTCTCGCGTAGACAATCATGCAAACAGTCATTCAAATGGCCATGAAAATGACAAACCATATAACCATCGTCGACCAACGATCACAGAATTTGCTGTTGTTGGGGTATCATATGCGAACCTTGAATCTGCTGATCTTAGAAGAGACGTGGAATTTCTGAGGGACTTATGGATACTCTGAGTCGAGAAAATAATGAAATTCGATGGGAAATGCGTTACATCAGGCAAATGCTATTTCAGCACATGGGTGAAATAGACAGTAGGGATAGGATCGACGACCTGTGGTGATATGTTATATTTAGTTTAGTTATCCTAATTTATCTTTGTCCTTTTGATTGATTGTTTAAAGGGAAAATTTTGTTATGTTGACTAGAAGTCAATTTTTCCATTCAACAGCAAATTATATTACTCTTATTTTATATTCTGATTACTTGTTTTAACCAATTAGTAGGCATATAATAAAATAAAATATAATAAAATGTTAACTCAAAGTATTCTCAAATTTCATACAACACATAAATTGAGTTTGAAAATAATACATCTTTTAAATGTGGCGTGTGATTGTAATTCAATGTAGAAAACTAATGCAAGTAGATTTTTTTTTTATTTTATGATCAACATCTGGGCAATTATTATTATTTTTTTGATTGGAATGATAAGATTAGGGGAGATTAATAGCAAGTAGTGGACAGAGAAAAGAGTAAGTAATCACTGATCCCATTTAAAAATTGCCTATTACACTACCCTTACCCCTTAAACTTATGGCTTCTATAAAATAAAACTTACGCTGACAGGTGGATGTAAGTTCTATAATTTTCATGACTTTATACAATAAATAACCAATAATTAATAATAATTATCGGACTTGCAAATTACTTAACCCTAATGAAAGTCATATTCACTAATTGTCCAGACGTTTAATTTTTTTTCACAAAAACGAAGAGTCACGTTCACTATTTGTCAAAGACGTTTTAGATTTCTATAAAATGAAGAGTCACATTCAATGGATGCAACTTTCAGATGGTGTCCTCTGGGTTTCACAGGTTTGATAGTATATAACACAACCCTAATGCTTCAATCTTCATCATGAAAAAAAAAAAACTTTACAAGAACATAAATAGTCTTTGAAAATAATGGACATTTTTGGCTTCAATAATTATGATAACGGGTACCTAATGGGTCATCCAAATGGACAACCACAGAACCATCGTCCAGTCCAGGTCCCTGAGTTTACACAAAATCTTATAAGAGACATGGATATCCTCAGGGGAATTGTGGATGCTCTCAGCGTAGAAACTGATGAACTTCAACGGCAACTGCATAACATGAGTTAGGATTTATTTCGGCACATGGGTGAAATCGAAGGCGGGGATAGTTAAGACGGCTTGTGGTGAATTTTCATGTTTTGTTTAGATATCTTAGTTTTGTTTCGTCTATTTTTTATGTTTGTTTAAATTTTGTCAAGGTCATGGCATAAGTAGTTTATGAGATTGAATATTGCTAGTAGTAAATACTTCCATTGTTATGATACTTTGTTCTAATCAACATATTTTTGATTCAAAAATTTGGTTAGCGTAAATCACCGTGAATATATCGGGACAAAAATAATTCAATTCGCATTGGACAATAGTTCGATAAATCAAAATTACATCCGTAACAGTCGAAGCTAATCAAAATAACCTTAGCACTTACCATCCATTATTCATTAAGGAGGGGGTGATGATGGTGGAGTAAGATATCCATCAGCATCGCAGCCCATGTGACTGAGTAAACCCCTTAGCATTCTATCCAATGTTTGAATTTGGTCGGATAATATAGATAATTTTTTTATCAAATTCATCACGATTTGACAAACTTTCAATTCTTTGCTTTAAAGATTCAACTAAAAAACGTATCTATTCAATCTCTATTTTAAGTCTGGGAAAACAAAAATTAAATAGGGAAGGTCGTTATTTTAATATAAAGAAAGATAACACATGAAGCCTAAAATTAGAATTCTTGCCAACTCATATCCTTTTCAAGTAAAGACTATCAAAACTTTGGATATTAGTAACACGTTAAACACTATCACAAGTAACAACGCCTTTATATAGTAGTAACAAGTTAACCCTTCTTAGATGGTCAAGAAAAAACTTAAAAGTTTGTGGTTTTCCCTTCAAATTTTAATTGCTAAAATTTCCCTACACTCTCATAAACTTTGGAGAGTTTCTTGCTCCTGACCAAAGTATCACAATTGGATATTGTAAAGTTTTCAATTCATCATGATAAAATTAACCACTTTGTCGCGACTTTCTCGCCCTTAATGAATCAGTCACACTTTTACATCTTCTTACATTTGTTATTGGTTTTATGTGAATTGGTTATTTGGAATTCTTAATAATATAGAGTGCCTTTTAATTTATTAAATATTGAATAGTATAAGATTTATTTTTAGATTCTAAACCGCTTTACCTGTACTAGATTAACGAAGCAAACTCTATAAATGGTAGATGGATTTAATAGTTGATTACTAACAATAAGCTGACATAATCATTAAAGAGTTTAGGAGAAAATATATTTTTTCTCAGTTCTAGTACATACCCGTTACAAATTTCCAAAAAAACAACGCAAACACCATAACTTACAACAAATTCTTAAGGGTGTTCTCTTTTTCTTCAGCGAAAATTAACCTTTGTTTAAGCTGATCTCTCTCCTATTTGGTATCTTTTAGCAATCTTTTTATGTGATCCCTTCGTCCTCGACTTCTAACAATAGCAACGTAAGAATCTCCCTATTTTCTTTGGATTCACGAAGCTCTTGGAGGACTTCAAACTTGGCAAGTCCTTTCAAATTACATATGAAAGGGCTGTTTGCCGGTGCATCCTCTTCAAGCCATTTGAAAAAAGAGCAATTGCCGTTATACTGTAATAAATTACAAGAATTAGATTACATTTTAACAAACTAAAATAATTATAATACGGTAAATAAAACCACCAACCTAGCCAACCACACATTTAAAGAACAGTCGACCTGGATTTGAATCGGTGCGTGACTTCCTCAAGACAGCTGGATTATTGCAATAACATAAAAAATAAGGCTTGTGTCTTGCATTGGATGTTTTAGAGGCTTGAGAAATTGTAAATAATGACATCTGAATAAGAAAACATGGAGTTACAAACCACTAAAGAAAACTAAAAAAGAATGACAACACTTAGATACATGGATTTTTTTTGGCAATCCGCTTCAAAATTTTGGAACAGTCGATAGGCAAAGTGACAACCTGGTTGCACTGATGAATACCCTCGGTACACCGTCAACACTCCACCCCATGTGATGACTGATCGAAAAAGTAAGTAAAGTAGATTTGCGGGATTGCCTAGCTCCTTTTTTAATGCAAGATCATTAATTTGATGTGATGTGAATATTGAGTGAAGTATGTCATATTTCTCACCATTGTTAGATCACAAGTCTTAAACCACCCTATGCTTCGGCCAGTCTAAAATTATGTGTCACAATCCTTTTTTTGAACGTTCAATAATAACGAAATTAAAATATCCAGTTATACCTTTCATAAATATTTTCTAGATTAAGTTGTTACAAACTACAAATAATTTTAAATTCCTTAGACCTTTCTCATGAAAATTTTAGCTATCTCTAATAGGATAATTAACTTCACATCTTAAGCTCATTTATTAAAAGAAAATCATGAATTCAAAATCATATATATATGTACCGACTATCTCATATTTTGGTTTTGAGATCATTTTATTAACATTGCAGTAGTTTTAAAGTTGAGAAATTTACCACCAAAAAAGGACAATCAGTGACTGATTGACCATTAAGCTATCTGATTTGATTGCTCTCTGTAAATGCATATAGAGTGATGCATGTAATAGTGTGAGTGATTTGACCCCTCTTTACTCTAGCCTTGCCTAGCCTACCTAAGTATGGATACAATTACAGTTCTTCGCCTTCGTCGACCGCACATGACACAAACACAGATTAGATATTAACGACGATCATTGCATTACTAAAGGATCAATATTTTGATTCCAGTTGGGTTACCTAACCACTTCCTTTTCTTGGTAAATCAATTTTCAATCGTATTAAAAATCGCATATTGCATTACAGGATGTCAATTTTCCATCGTCGACTTAAATACCCTACATCTTAAATTAATTTTGATGGACAAACACCGTCTTAATTTTTTTTGCAGTGGTGTGAAATATTTTAATATAGTTATTTAATATAATATTGAGCAATCGATAATCAACGCGCTTCATTATTGCATGCATTCATTCGACGATCCCTCGTCACGAGTTAATTTAGTGAAGTTTATGCATATAATGTTGAGCAATCGATAATTGATGCGATTCATTATTACGTGCATTCATTCGATGATCCCTTGTCACGAGTTAATTTAGTGAAGTTTATGCATATAATGTTGAGCAATTGATAATCGACGCGATTCATTATTGTGTGTATTCATTCGACGTTCCCTCGTCATAAGTTAATTTAGTGATCTTTAGGCATATAATGTTGACCAATCGATAATCGACACGATTCATTATTATGTGCATTCATTCGACGATCCCTCGTTATGAGTTACTTTAGAAAAGTTTATGCATATAATGTTGAGCAATCGATGCGATTCATTATTGCGTGCATTCATTCGACGATCCCTCATCATGAGTTAATTTAGTAAAGTTTATGCATATAATATTGAACAATCGATTATCGACGCGATTTCTTATTGCGTACATTCATTCGACAATCCCTTATCACGAGTTAATTTAGTGATCTTTAGGCATATAATGTTGAGCAATCGATAATCGACGTAATTTATTATTGCGTGCATTCATTTGATGATCTCTCATCACGAGTTAATTTAGTGAAGTTTATTCATATAATATTGAGCAATCGATAATCGACGTGATTCATTATTACGTGCATTCATTCGATGATCCCCCATCACGAGTTAACTTAGTGAAGTCTATGCATATAATGTTGAGCAATCGATAATTGATGGGATTCATTATTACGTGCATTCATTCGATGATCCCCCGTCACGAGTTAATTTAGTGAAGTTTATGCATATAATGTTGAGCAATCAATAATCGACGCGATTCATTATTACGTGCATTCATTCGACGATTCCTTGTCACGAGTTAATTTAATGAAGTTTATGCATATAACGTTGAGCAATCAATAATCAATGCGATTCATTATTGTGTGTATTCATTCGACGTTCCCTCGTCATGAGTTAATTTAGTGATCTTTAGGCATATAATGTTGACCAATCGATAATCGACGCGATTCATTACTGAATGCATTCATTCAATGATCCCTCGTCACGAGTTAGTTTAGTGAAGTTTATGCATATAATGTTGAGCAATCGATAATCAACATGATTTATTATTGCGTGCATTCATTCGATGATCTCTTGTCACGAGTTAATTTAGTGATCTTTAGGCATATAAAGTTGAGCAATCGATAATCAACCCGATTTATTATTACGTGTATTCATTCGATGATCCCTCATCACGAGTTAATTTAACAAAGTTTATGCATATAACATTGAGCAATCTATAATCGACGCGATTCATTATTGCGTGTATTCATTCAACAATCCCTTGTCACGAGTTAATTTAGTGATCTTTAGGCATATAACCATGAGCAATCGATAATCGACGTGATTCATTATTATGTGCATTCATTTGATTATCCCTCGTCATGAGTTAATTTAGTGAAGTTTATGCATATAAAGTTGAGCTATCGATAATCAATGCGATTCATTATTGCGTACTTTCATTCGATGATCCCTCATCATGAGTTAATTTAGTGATCTCTAGGCATATAATGTTGAGCAATCGATAATCAAAGTGATTCATTATTGTGTGCATTCATTCGGCGATCCCTAGTCATGAGTTAATTTAATGAAGTTTATGCATATTACGTTGAGCAATCGATAATCGATGCGATTCATTATTGCATGCATTCATTTGACGATTTCTCGTCATGAGTTAATTTACTGATCTTTAGGCATATAATGTTGAACAATCGATAATTGATGCGATTTATTATTACGTGCATTCATTCGACGATCCCTCAGCACGAGTTAAGTTAACAATAGTAGCCTAAAATTTAACAATTGTGAATCAACAAATTTCATAGCACACATTCATTCTAAAAATTTATGTCACATAATTGATCAAAAGGAATAGCTCGGTGATTGTTAAATTATTATGCTGCATGCAATGTATTGAAAGCTCTGGTAGCAAATACAGTCCAAGTGCTTGTGCATACTTCTTGGGTCGCCTGTTCAATACTCCACGACACGTGCTATTTTGATATATTTTTTTGGAATGAGCAATAACGCCTACCCTAGGTCGCGTGTTCGATACTCTCCGACGCATGCTGTTTTGGACTTAGAATTAATGCCTACCCTTTCAAATACAATTTCCTAGGTCATCTCTAAGAATACAAAGCCTAGTTTTTCAATACAATTTCCTAGGTCACCTCTAAGAATACAAACCGTCAGAGTAAGATCCATTCCCTTTCCCTTGCCTTTATTAATCAACAATCTCCTACAATACACCACTCAACCAAAACCTTATTCTTCTTCACCGACCACCAAATAAAATGACAACATTCATTCAAGTACGTGGCTACCCTAATGATTACAGGACTGAATTTAGTATTACATTGACCAGATCACACATGAATCTTGACGGAGTGGTAATTTTTCAGTTTTTCTTCAATGAGGATTCTACGTCTCTTTGTTAGTTTAATTTAATTATTATTTATTTTGATTTAATTCGTCCATTTTTTACCCTCTTTTTTAGTGGATACCACAAGAGGTTAGTCAGTACTTCCCCAGCGACCCGATGCCATTAACCATTCTTCATTGTGGTACTAAAAAGGCATATAAGGCTAAAGTCGCCTTCTGCGAGTATCAGAATAGGCGGAGAATATATGACGGATGGAGATATTTCATTCGTGATGAGGGTTTTCAAATAGGAGATGTTTTGGACTTTAGGATCTCTTACAGTATTCCCAAACACGTCTTTGTAACTATTCATCACATAATCGATGTGTGAAGTAGTTTTCAGGGTGTACAACTTTTAAATATGTGAAGAAATCTGTAGTTTAATTGCTTCGATTATGCATTGGTTTTTGATAGTTTTTTTATTGAATTCATATATATACTCTTCAGTTTATTTTAAAATAATTTTATTTGGCTGCTAAGCCAAGTGAAGAAGATAATTAAAATGAAATGAAACAAAATAAATGTCTCAATACATTCCAAGCGTTTATTATATACTCTTATCAAGAAAATATATCAATAACTAATTAAATCGAAAATCAAATCGGAAAGAAGAAAAAACAATAACCAATATAACTAAGATTCATTTTTTATTCATGTTGTTACTTATCCATTTCTTATCGATTTAAACCAAAATCAAATCGTTAGGCACTAATAGCCGATAACCAATATCACTACAATAATTATAAGTTATCATCTTATAGAGAAGACAACAACAACCAAGCAATATTAGATATATAACTACGTACAAATATTATGCTTTAATCAACTAAGACATATAACTATATTCGTCCACATACACCATCTTAATTTAGTAATTGTGTTTGATATAAGTACGATAAATTGAGAATTATCATACTTCATGACGTGCATTCATGAGACAATCGTATGTCGTGAGTGAATTTGACAACGCTTGATATACCGTTGATAAAACTGATAGTCAACACAACTCATCATGTACATTCATTCAACAATCACGTGTCGAGGGAGAATATAGTAAATTTTCATATAATGTTAACAAATTGTGATTCGATGCAATTCACGACATACATTCAATCAACAATCATGTATCGTGGGATAATTTAGTAATTGCATTTGATAAAATGCTGATACATGGTCAAACGTACAAGTTCTTTAATGGATTCATTATTATGCCGCATGCGTTGTGCTAAAAGTTTTTGTAGCATATAAGGTCAATCATCATTTAATACTCCTTACTCGCGTGTTCGATTCTCCCTGATCTATTTTTTTAGATTATTTTCTGTAAAAGTAATAAGTGTTGTAGACCCTAAATGCTGACCAACTGACCAGCTACCAAGGTCACCTCTTCCAAAACAAACCCTCCCCATTCCTCTCCTCTTTAAAAGACACTATATGCACGCCTCATTTGTACTACTACAACTCTAAGAAAAAATGTCACCCTTCATCCCCGTTCACACGCAGACAGGCCCCCATCATCTCTTCCGAATTAATCTGCGCCGCTCCTACGTTGAGAAGGACGCTCTGGTAGATTTATTAATTATTTTTTAAATCTATTATTTTTATGTGTCTTCATTTAATGCATTCATCACTTTTTTTTTTGGATTGTAGTGGCTGCCATTATGCATCAATGACTACTTCCCCCCAAATCCAACGCCGGTTACGATCTTCCATCGTGAAACAGAGGTGTATATAGCTCAGGTTGTTGCTACTAGTATCAACAGCTATTGTAATATCAGCAAGGGATAGAAACAATTTATTAGGGCTATGAATTTTACGAAAGGAGATGTTCTACATATGTTGCTATTACGTAGTTTTGAAAACTCTGTTAAAATTGTTGTTCTTAATGAGGACCCGAACCTACGATTTCTCATTGCACTCCAAGAACCTTTCCCATTATTGATTAGGCATTAGTAATACCTTGTTGTTTTGATTTGTTATTACAAATATATGCAGTACTTCGTGTTCATCAAGTTTATTCTTCTTTATTTATCATGATGCTTCAATTTTCTATAAGTTTTAATTCTAAATTCCAAACAATGAATGAAAAACTGATAAAATAAAATTGTATTTCGTAAAATAAATTGTGGCAAATGCATTGGTTAGGGAAAAAATTAGTAACTCCTAAACCATTAATTATTGATTGGGTACACTTTAAATAAATAAAAAAAATTATCCATAAAGAGTCTAAAAATAAGTAGCAATACAACACAAAAAGATTAGAATAGTTTTAGTTTGCAATACATCAGTTAAATTAATAGGACATAGTATTTTGGTTGGAAAATTACGTTTCAATTTTGGCTTATATTATGACGCATTATATTTAAAATTCCAACTATTCATAAATCAACGAAATACATTAAAATCACAATTTGCAATATTAAGTAACAACAGTTCACAATTCATTACGTATATTCATTACACAATCACTCATCAAGGGTTAATTTAATGATAGCATTTGATATATGTATGACAAATTAAGAATTGTCGTACTTCATTTCGTGCATTCATTCGACAATCCCGTGTCATGAGTGAATTCGACAATGCTTGGTATAACATTGATCAATTGATAGTCAACACAAATCATCAGGTACATTAATTCAACAATCACGTATCGCAACAGAATCAATTAAATTTTCATATAATGTTGCCAAATAGATAGTCGACGCAATTCATGACGTGAATTCATTCCACAATTCCTCGTTGAGAGTTAATCTAATGATAGCATTTGATATAAGTATGACAAATTGAGAATGATCATGCTTTATGACGTACCTTCATTCAACAATAACTTGTCATGACTAAAGTCAACAAAGGTAGATATTGATTCAACAATCACGTGTCACGAGCGATTTTAATAAATTTTTATATAATGTTGACAAATTGAGATTCGAGAGTTGACCCAATTCATTATAACATGTTTTCATTCAGCTATCCATTGGCACGAGTTAATTTAATAATAGTATTTGATAGAATGTTGATCCTTTGTCAAACGTATGTGTTGTGTTGAAAGCTTTACTAGCAAATATGGTGAATCATCCTGTTAATACTCTTTAGCTCACGAGTTCGTTTCTCCCTGACATGATCTTTTTTGAGAATCGATGTAATTTATTACGTACATTCATTCCACGATCCTTCGTCAAGAGTTAATTTAATAATAGCATTTGATATAAGTACGGCATATTGAGAAATGTCGTACTTCATGACATACCTTAATTCAACAATAACATGTTCTATGTGAATTGAACAATGGTTGATATAATGTTGACAGTTTGAGAGTATTCCCAAATCATGACATGCATTCATTCAAAAATCACGTGTCATGAGCGATTTTAATAAATTGTCGTATAATTTTAACAAATTGAGAGTCGAGAGGTGAGCCAATTCATGACGTACATTCATTCAATGATTCCTTGTCACGATTTTAATTTAATAATAGTATTTGATAGAATATTGATACCTTGTCGAACGTATGTGTTGTGTTGAAAGCTTTTGTAGCAAATATGGTCAATCATCATGTTAATGCTCCTAAGGTCGCGAGTTCGAATCTTCCTAACCCGATCTTTTTTTAATTATTTTTTTTATGACCAATAAATGCTTCAAACCCTAAATGCTGACCAACTACTAAGGTCACCTCTACCAATACAAAATCTCTCCATTCCTCTCCTCTTTAAAAGACAACACAGAGCATACTTCATCCACAACCAACTACTGTTTTCCTTCGGAACTCTCTAAAAAGGAAAAAGAAAAAATTTTGCCGTTCATCCCCGTTTAAACACGGACAGGACCCATCCATCAGTTTCGAGTTAATCTACGCCACTCCTACTTTGAGCAAGACTTTCTGGTAGATTTATTTATTATTTTCTTGAAACAGTTTTCTATTTGTCTTTGTTTATTGCATTCATCACTTTTTTTCGTATTTGTAGTGGTTGTCACTATGCGTCAACGACTACTTCTCCCTAAATCTGACACTGATTAAGATCTTTCATTGTGAATTTGAGGTATATCTTGCTCAAGTTGGTGCTTCCGACATCAACAACTATCGGAGGATCAGCAACGAATGGCACGAATTTATTAGTGCTATGAATTTTAGGGAAGGAGATGTGTTACATATGTTAGTCATTCTAAGTTATGAAAACTATGTTAAACTTATTGTTTTTAATCAAGACCTAAACCAACAATTTCTTATTGCAAGCTCAAAACCTTTTCGTGTTTGAACAGGCATTACTAATACCTTGTTGTGTTGGTTTGTTCTGGTAAATAAATTCAGTAGTTTGTGTACATAACATTTATTCATCTTTATTTACTTGCTACTTCCAAATTGTTATGTTGAAAATTTCTAAGAGTAACCAAAATCATTAATCAATTTTCTGTAAGTTCTATTTCCGAAAGCCGACCAATGAATGCAAAACAAATGAAACAAATTCGTGTTTCGTGAAAAAATAGTATGCAATTAAATTGGTTAGAAAAAAATTGTAAGTAAGTTAACCATTAATTAGTCGTTGGCTAGGATTTAAATTAAAAAACTAGATTCTTAGAGGCAAGAAGCATCTTAAAAAAAGTTGCAATACACTTGACAAAATTCTAAATGTTTTAGGTTGCAACAAAAACAATCAAATTAATAGGCCATAATATTTTTGTTTGGACATTACGTTTTAATTTTGGGTTATATTAAGACATGTTTTTTAAAATTTCAACTATTCATAAATCAACAAAATATTTGCAGCCATACAAGTTCGACACAATACATAAAAATCACATTGCGCAATATTTATAAACAACAGTTCGCAATATGACAGATAATATTCGCGGTCTACGCCTACTTAGGAATGAAACTAGTTTCTTAATTGTGACAGTAAAAAATTGTATCTACCTAAAACAATCTTTGTGTTTCCCATGTATATGAAAAAATTAAAATATATTCAATTATAAAAAAACGTTGAATCAACAACTACGGCTGCACATAACATACAATGAGTCAATATTATGACGATACATCAATCAAACTTTCTCACTATTGTAGACAATTCTTTATAACGTACATTCGTTCAACAATCCATTGTCATGAGTAAATCCAAGAAAGACTAAATGATATTCCAACAACTTGGTCAAACATTAACTTTAGATTTCATAGGTCTCGAGTTCAAAATCGTTGTTCCATTTTTTAATTAACTAATGTTTTCAAGGCAGTTCCACAATGTTCTCAATTCCCATCAAAACTTTTCGTGTGGTTATTTGGAGGGAAGCTAAAAATATCCCTTTATATTATATTATATATTATATTATAATCAATAGTCTCTTTCACAATACACTGCAGAATCTCAACCAAAACCCTATTCTTCTCCCACCACCACCAAAAAAATGACAAGGTTCACACAAGTAGGTCTCAACCCTACTTCTCCATTGCCAGAATTCGTTATTACGCTGAATATAACAGACGTGACACATGAAGAAGTGATAATTTCTAATTTTTTTCTTCATTAAGGATTCTATGTTTCTTTATTACATTCATTTAACTTTTGTTCTCTTTCAAATTTGAGTAACTCGTCTATCTTTTCCCACTTTTTAGTGGATACCACTAGAGGAAAACACATACTTCCCCATCGGCCCAACGCCAGTAACCATTAGTCATTGTGGTAATGGAAATTCGTATCATGCTAAAGTATTCTGCAAGAATCAGGACAGGCGGAAGATATATGACCAGTGAAGAGATTTCATCCGTGATGGGGGTATTCAAGAAGAAGACTTTTTGGTCTTTCTGATTACCTACAGTAATGGCAGATCTTTCTTCTTAGATGTTAAACATGTAATCTCTGTGTGAAGTATTTTTCAGGTTATGGAATGATTTGACTATCTTTTATAATTCCCCTTATTTATTAAAGTGATATCTCTACTCTTTAAATACCGTTAATACTCTAACTTTTATTTTTCTTTAGTTTCGCTAATGAATGTCCGAAAATACTAAAGAAGTCATCTAGATTTACCAATCAAAACTTTTTGCTAGATTTTGGATGAGATAGGTAAGAAAATCTATTGGCAGGTTTAGTTGAATTTTGGATGGGACTTGGCAAAGGCAAACAGTAGAGACTTTGTCAATGACAACAAAAAATTAAGTTTAAATCTTTTGGAAAATACGTTTCAATTTAGATTCTATGTTTCCAAATATGTTTGATTGAAAATTATAAATGTTTATACCTATGAATATGGGAATAGGTTTCAATTGGCTAAGAAAAATTGAAATGGAAATACGTATTTTAAAATGGCTAAGGAAAACTGGCAAACACTTTCCAATGAATATGGAAATTAATTGTATTTATGCTCCTTCCCAATAATCAATGTATTCAAAATGAGATAAGAGAATATATTTAATTTTTTTACGTAAATGGGTCAAAATGTCAAAGAAATAATTGATTTATAGTTTGAATAAATTTTTTTATTATTACAGCCACATTATGGCCAAAAGAATTTTTTCATGAAAAAAATCTAAATGTTTTAAGTTGCAATTAAAAATAGTCGAGTTAATAGGCCATCATATTTTAGTTCGGATATTACGTTTGAATTTTGGGTTATATTATGAAGGGTTATTTAAGATGGCAAGTATTCATAAATAAACAAAAAATTTACAGCAACACAAGTTCTGCGTAATACATACATTAAAATCACATTGAGCAATATTTAGATACAACAGTTCGCAATGTGGCAGATAATATTCGCGGTATAAGCCTACTTGGGATTGAAATAAATTTCATAATTGTGACAATAATAAATTGAATCTACCTAAAACAATCTTCGCGGTTCCTATGTCCGTGAACAAATCAAAATGATTTCAATTACAAAGAAACATTGAATCAATAATTATGGACACAAACCATACATTGAGTTAATATTATGACTATACGTCTATCAAACTATCTCACTATTATAGATTTAATTAAAATTGATTTAATGAACATTGTCATTCTCTATGCAAGAACGAAGTCTGTTCACTGTTGTCGTTTCATGTTCATACTAAAAGTATGAACAAATTACATTACATCTACAACTATCGATTATAAATCATTCAGTTGAATTCAATATTCTTGGCACGATTTAGATAATCAATAGAATATTCCATCAAGCCATTTTTTGTTACAAACATGGAATCAACTTGTAAAACATTTAAATTAATAAAACAAACCCCTTAATTTGTGTGTTAATGTAAATAAATTGGGTTCTGTAATGATACCTAAATAGAACATCAAATCAATAAAAATGTAATGCATGACAACTAGTACTGAATGCTATTGCAGCGACTTGATCAAACATCAACTTTAGATTTCATAGGTCTCATGTAATGGACCGAATCTGACACCCGAAATGCCACACGGTGCTCATGACCCGAAGGACCACAAGCTAACCCATGACTGATATTTGTACCTGACCACTGCATAATATACAGTATAAATACAGAATAAAAGGTTGAAAGTCCATAAGGTTCAAATTTCTGATAAATCATAACATCTAAAAATACGGTATATCAATACCAAAACAACTGAAATAACTGTTTGAACATGATAGTCTGAATAGCCTTTAAACTGTCTGAATAGGGATTTGATGGGACATGTTCCCCAACTAACTCCAACTGCTGAAATAAGTATAACTGAATCTGAATACTGATAACATAAGTTCGTATAACTGATATACTATTATTTGAATGACTGTGTCTGACAGTCCTATTTCTGGTAGAACTAGCTAAGTCCCATACTGAACTGGGTGACTGTATTTGACAGTCTTGAATTTTGTAGAACTATCTGAGTTCTATTACTGAGACTGATACTATAACTATAGAAAGTAGTTATCTAACCGACATGCCCAAAATAAAGAAATATAGCTAAGTTGGGGTCCAATCTGTAACCCCAATTGGAAGGGTGTCAAACTCATATGACAGTGTCCGCAAAAGAGAATGGTGGGACCCTCATCTGACAATGTTAATCCACCTTATCAACTCTCATCTATCAGTGCTGATGTCTTAACCTATGCTGGCTACATAGTTTTGGAACGCAAGGATTGCTTCTAAGAATCACTCCTTCATCTGGCAGTGTGTGTTCCCATACTTGGGTTCACTTGATGCTAAATCCTACTCTCATCTGAATAGACACTGAACTTGATTATACTGGAACAACCTAGACTGAGTTCACTGGATTTTGTTGACTGACGAAATATTACTAATTTTTGTCAATTGATTGAGTTCATGAGATTACTGAGTTTTCCTGAGTTCTGTAACTGACTGAATTCTAGTGATCATGGATTGACTGAGAGTATCATGAAAATTAACTCTAGATCTAGTCACACAGCTAAATTATTGGTTACAAGTACCCCAGGACTCGATAGAATGAAACTGACAAGACAACACTTCTTGACCATAGGGCTAAAGTCTACAATTCATAATACCATAAGTTGGGGATTTCATGAAGCACATGGTTATCACAATCTTATACATGAAATGGGAAAACATATAAACATGTCATAATTTCATCAACTAGTCTCCTGAGCATCCCATAAAATATTTATAATGCACAATAATATCATAGAAGTCATTGTGATCATAAGGGTAAAGCATGCACTTATCCTTTGGGTCACCATTGAGCTATGATGCATAATTTCTAGTCCCTTAGGCATTTTATCAGGAACCTTGCATGTATAACTTAAGGCATAGGCATAATCATCAAATTATCACTTCAAAACTCCATGAATCGACTAAACTTATAGATTTCAAGCCACACATTAACAATGTTTCATGAACAACACATAAAGATTCCATCTTGTGAATCACATCATCATAATCTCATGAACATAATCAACCCACAACAAAATATTCAAAATACAAGATTTAAAACTTGATTCTTGAACTTCATGGATGGAAGGAATCCATGAATAAACACTATTCATACCTTAGTTCTTGATTCTACAAAGTTTGACGGTGGAATTTCCTTGAATTTAAATCCTCAATTGAAAATCCTAAACTTATTATTAAGGAAAATTGAGAGAAACTAGTATATTTTGGGTAAAAATGGCTTAATTTTGTTATTGGGTTTATATAGAGGTGGGAAATTAACTCTTTTCCCCTTAAAAATGCAGACATTTAATGACTGAAATTAGTCATCGATGCGATAATCTAGGGGAAAGAATTTGTCTAAGAATGCGGTGATAAACTCCTCCCACTCTACTGACTCCTCCCACTCTACTGGCCCTGCATCGACTTCTCTTTCTGACTTCCACTAGTTGAACCAAGTGTGAGCCACATCCTATAACTGATATGCAGCTAGCTCAGCTGTAAGGGCCCAAGAACCTATCCTGAGATGTCACATAGTGCTTAAGGCCACACGTGGCCTCAAGCTAACCCTCTAAGCTGTCATCACTTTCAGAACTCACTATAACACTAATCATTTTAATATAGGGAAGAATAATCATGTCAGAAACATACTGTGATACAAAGAAATACTATCATGTACAAACAAAATACTAAAAGTTCTGTACATACTGGTACTCTAGTCTGACAAAGTCTCTACTACAAAAGACTGAGGAGCCATTAGGACAGATCCCCAACTGACTTTCCTTAACTGAAAAGAAACAACCATCTACTATCAAGGCAAATATCAAGGACATAGGTCCTCGAACCATGAGGACTCACCAACTGTAAGAATGTAGATGGAGGTACTCAAAGATCACTGCCACTACTGAGACTGAGCACCTGAACCTACATCACGAGAAAATGTAGAACATAGAAGAGTATGGGAATCAGTACTTGGGATTATACTGAGTATGTGGGGGTGTATGTAACACTTTTAAATAATATCATAAATGTAAAATAAAGTCATGCATGCTGACAATAATGACTCTTTTCGCTTGAATTTCCTAAAACATAATTTTTGTAGATCATCGTTAATAACACATGCTTCACAAATCTCATAAATCATTGGACTTAACTCAAACTCTTTAACTCATGACTTAGAGTGACTCGGTAAATCAACAAACTTAGGCTACTATGGACTTGGGAGTTTCTTATAACCGACATAAACCATGTGAGCTGCATGGAGTCCAACATTTTGCCCTCCTAAGAAAGGAATCCCACATTGGTAGGAGCGTTATACTCTTGCCAAGGAGTATAGCCTCAAACTCATCTCTCTGATCAAAAACTCAGCTCTTTGGCCCTCAAATCCTAATCCTACGGTGGCATGTAGTTCTGGGGAAGTAGGATATGCTGAACCCACACTTCCCACTCGGTGCTAAATAATCCTCCCAGACTCAGCTCAGAACGCGTTAGGAAATATACCTTAATCAACTCAAGGGTCTATCACAAAGATCAAATCATAAATATATCTCATCTGTAAATCATATACAACTTGTTGATTCCTAACTCGACTCAAACTCAAACAGTTTTTCTCAACATCAAGTACACTTGCTTATCAAATCATATCAAGTATCAAAAGCTTCAAGAAAATATCATAGGACTCATTCTTGACCCTCAAGCTCAATATCGATATATATTCAATACTCAATATTCTCATGGAAAAGCATAACTCATGACACTTATCTTAAATCACTTAGGAATCATCAATGCATAATAACAAAATACAATTCATGGCATAAATTCTCAATTTAAGAAATATGACGGTAAAATAATCATAAATATCAAACTTAATCAACTCAAATCTCATAAATCATAAATAAAGAAATTTGGTTGTAAACCCACTTGCAAGGATCATAAAATTCCAATAGTAAAAAATCAATTCTTTGGGCACAAGAATGAAAGGATATTCTTGTTCAAGCCCCACATACCTTGGATTATAATTTTAAGATGAAAAGACTTGATTGGTAACTCTTCTTCACACTTTTGAGCTAAATTTCTTGATACATTTGACTTAGAGAACTTGATTCTTGAACAACTCGGTGAAATATATGGAAGATTCTTGAATTTTCTTGGAGAAGATTTGGATTTGGAATTGGAGGAGAGAAACCCTAGCTCTAGATATTTCTTGAAAGAGATTGGAGAGAAAATGAATTGCTCTTCTCTACTTGGATATATATATAGAGACCAAAATGGGCGGAAATAAACAAAATACCCTTGAGCAAATTCTAGAACTGAAGCTCGAGTTTTGGACTTGGCACGACACGCCATGATCCCGAACCTTCACTGGATTTTGACAATTGAGAAACTACTCAGTGGCGCAATGCGGTGAAGTCGCATTTGCCACTTTGGTCGTGACTTGGAAGGGCACCGCGATGCAGTGAAATCATGTTGGTACACTGGAATTTGACAATCCTAAAGTTGAGCCTTAGCGTGACGCGTTAATATCGTGGAGGATCACTGAGAAATGACAATTGCTATTTTGGCTAGTTCCACGACGCGCTAAAGTGCCAGGTGGCACACTGTCTCACTAAAATGGCTCTAACTCTTCACTCGAGTGTCGAATTTGGGAAAATTTGGTATCAATGGAAAGCTTATTCAATTCTCTACATAGAAAAAAGTAGAAATTAGAAAAATAAAACATGGTATGAATATCAATCACTTTAGAAGTCATCCATATTCACTCAAAAGACGGATTTAGGCTTAAGAAATGATCGGGGTATTACATCAGCACTCTCACTAGGAGTCACCCCCATGATATTTGTAACCTTATAAACCTGGTCAAGGAATTCCTGAGGGTCCTCATCTTGACTTAGACTAGAAAAAAGATGAAGGATTTATTCGGGTGAAGTCCCAAATTTTGGCTATAGCTAAATTAGCCACTGGGTTGGCCGAAACGATAGCTGGTCGTTTATTTTGAACAGCAAATAACTGAGCAAGAGTAGTGAATGCAACTCTTAACTCTACATAAGATACACGTTCACCCAAAGGATCTTCGGGCTGAGGGGATGACTGATTTCCAGTTCTCTTCCTGGGGGCATGTTCTGTAAATGGAAGAGAAAAGGACTAGATTGAGAGATTAACTTGAGATTATGCTCACTGGCATGACATGAATACTGAAAGATGGAAAACTATTCCTAAAACATCTTATAGTCTCCTATACATAAATGTGGTGTGCAATACACCCATGTATAAGACTCTACTAGATGCACCTTTCGGACTTCCTAGGACACTGTTGAACCTTAGGCTCTGATATCAAGTTTGTAACGCCTCGAATCTGACACCCAGAATGCCACACGGTGCTCATGACCCCAAAGGACCACAAGCTAACCCATGACCGATATCTATACCTGAGCACTGCATAATATACTATATAAATGCGGAATAAAAGGCTGAAAAGCCATAAGGTTCAAATATCTGATAAATCATAACATCTGAAAATATGGTATATCAATACCAAAACAACTGAAATAACTATTTGAACATGATAGTCTGAATAACCTCTAAACTGTCCGATTAGGGAGTTAATGGGACATGTCCCCCAACTAACTCCAACTGCTGAAATAACTAAGTACTAAAAGAATAAAATAATCAAATAATAACATTCTCGAATGATGTGGACTCACTGCTAGTTTGTCTGCTAAACGATGAATCTACTAAGGATTCTATGCAACTCGTGCTTCTGAATCTATGATATAAAAACACCATAGCACAAATACATTAGTACGATTGAATGTACTGGTATGCAAGTGAGGTAGTCTGAATGCAAGAGTTTTATATGCATGAACAATATTAACTGACTGAATAACATGAATGTGAGAATACATGCATGAATACGTGAACTATGGCTGAGATCATGACATCACTGAATCTGAATACTGATAACATAAGTTCGTATAACTAATATACTATTATCTAAATGACTGTGTCTGACAGTCCTATTTCTGGTGGAACTAACTGAGTCCCGTACTGACCTGGGTGACTGTATCTGACAGTTCTAAATTTTGTATAAATATCTAAGTTCTATTACTGAGATTGAGAATGATACTGTAACTAGGGAAGTAGTTATCTAACTGACATGCCCCGAATAAAGCAACATAGATGAGTTGGAGTCCAATTTGTAACCCCAATTAAAAGGGTGTCAATACCGCACCACTAGTAAGGACAAGCTATGGGTGACCCTCATCTGACAATGTCCCTAAAAAAGAATCGTAGGACCCTTATCTGACAGTGTTAATCCACCCCATCAACCCTCATCTATCAGTGTTGATGTCTCAACGTATGCTGGATTCATAGTTCTGGAACACAAGGATTGTTTCTAAGAATAACACTCTCATCTGGCAGTGTGTATTCCTATCCTCGGGTTTACTCGGTGCTAAATCCTACTCCCATCTGAATAGACACTGAACTTGATCATACTGGAAAGAACTAGACTGAGTTTACTGGATTTCGTTAACTGACGAAATGTTACTGTTTTCTATAAATTGACTGAGTTCATGAGATTACTGAGTTTTCCTGAGTTCTGTAACTGACTGAATTATAGTGACCATGGATTAACTGAGAGCATCGTGAAAATTGACTCTAGCTCTATGCACACAACTAAATTATCGGGTACAAGTACCCCCAGGACTCGATAGAATGAAACTTACAAGACACAACATCTCTTGACCATAAGGCTAAAGTCCACAATTCATAATACCATAAGTTAGGGATTTCATGGAGCACATGGTTATCACAATCTTATACATGAATGGGAAAGCATATAAACATGTCATAATTTCATCAACTAGTCTCATGAGCATTCCATAAAACATTTATAATGCACAAAAATATCATAGAAGTCATTGTGATCATAAGGGTAAAGCATGCACTTATCATTTGAGTCACCATTGAGCTATGATGCATAATTTCTAGTCCCTTAGGCATTTTATCAAACACCTTGCATGCACAACTTAAGGCATAGGTATAATCATCAAATTATCACTTCAAAACTCCATGAATCGACTAAACTTATAGATTTCAAGCCACACATTTACATAGTTTCATGAACAACACATAAAGATTCCAGCTTGGGAATCACATCATCATAATTTCATGAACATAATCAACCCACAACAAAATATTCACTATACAAGATTTAAAACTTGATCTTGAACTTCATGGATGGAAGGAATCCATGAATGAACATTATGCATACCTTAGTTCTTGATTCTACAAAGTTTGACGTGGAATTTCCTTGAATTTGAATCCCTAATTGAAAACTCTAAACTTGTTCTTGAGGAAAATTGAGAGAAACTAGTATATTTTGGGTGAAAAATAGCTGAATTACGTGTTATTAGGTTTATATAGGGGTGTAAAATTGACCCTTTTTCCCTTAAAAATGTGGATATTTATTGACTAAAATTGGGCATCGATGCGATACCCGACGCATCGCGCCATAATCACGCCAAGCCTCAGTAGTTTTACTGGAAGTCCCTACAACAATGTTAACCAACGTGATGGGCGACGCGGTGTGCCAAGATCGTGTTGGTCCACTATTTTGGGATACTAAATGTGGTCTAATCGAGGTCCAAAAAATCCAAAATTTTTTCGGGAACACCTATTGACCTCTCTGATCATGAATTAACAAACATACGGACCATTAAAGGATATTAAGGTGGTGAAATGAGATTTCTAACTTTCGAAGGCCAAAAATAAGCTAAGTCTAGGAACTTGGCTAGAGTTTTTCTAAGTCTGGGACCCCTTGACAAGCTTAAAAGACTGAATTAAGCTTAGAAATTTTGCGGGTCCTTACATCTCGAGTTTGAAACCATAGCTCTCCTACTTGTTTTTAGTTACTTATTGTTTTGAAGGTGGTTCTCTAAATGATTTTTGGGAATTCAAAAACAGTTTTAAAAGGATAAACTAAAACCTTTCCTTTGCCTATTTATTTGGAAGGAAGTTGAAAAAATCTCACCACTCATCTCTACAAAACACCACAGAATCTCAACCAAAACTCTATTCAGCTCCTCTCACCGGCAAAGAAAATGGCAAGGTTCAGACCACTATGTCTCAACCCTAATCAAAGCGGGCCAGAATTCATTATTAGGTTGGACACAAATGACATGGCTTATGACGAAGTGGTAATTTCTAATTTTTTTACTCATTAAGGATTCTGTGTTTCTTTATTTGTTTCATTTAACTTTTGTTCTCTTTCAAATTTGAGTAAGTCGTTCATCTTTTTCTCCCTTTTTAATCGATACCAGAAGATATATGTATACACTTCCTCGTCAGCCCAGCGCAGGTAACCATTCATTATTGTGGTACTAAAAATATGTATATGGCTAAAGTTTTCTGCAATCGTATAAGAGGCCAGAGACTATATGATGGCTGGAACTTTTTCATCCATGCTGCGGGTATTGAAGTAGACGACATTTTGGTCATCAAGATAGCCAACAGTACCGACCGATTTATCTTATTAAATGTTAAACATGTAATCCCTGTGTGAAGAAGTTTTCAGGTTATGGAATGGTTTGAATGTCTTTTATTATTATTATTATTATTATTATTATTATTAATTATTAATAATTATTATTATTAAACTCATAACTTTACTCTTTAGTTCCTATTTTCAATTTTCAGTTTCCATTACTAAGTTTTAATTTTCCTTTACTATCAATGCATTGACAACTGTTATAACAACACTCCTTCTTTGGGTTCCGTATTTCTTTTTTTCTCTTTCTGTGTGTTTTTTTGCCAATTGAATGTCCCAAAGCTGAAAAAGAAGTCATCTAGATTTACCAAGAAAATCTTTCTGCTAGATATTTTACGAGAAAGGTAAGAAAAATCCTGCAGACAGATTTGGTTAATTTTGGATGGGACTGGACAAAGGGAAATAATAGAGCAAAACCCTTGTCAATGACAGTTGCATGTAGACCATTATGACTGACTTTAACACTGTTCAAGGCTTTTGGTAGAACCTAGGTGAAGTTACCATATCCAAGGCCTAGTATGGATCAGCTTGTAGGATGTTGAAAGGGCGAAACAAATAATTTATTTCTCATTTAATTCTCCAACAACAATCCTCGCCTATTTATATACATACATACGTATCCTCTTTTCTTTGTGATTTTGTTCATATTTTATCTTATCTTATAGAGTTTCCTCAACAACTTTTCAAATGCCTTTTTTACACTAAAAAAATACGTCTTCCTCAAACAATGGAAATAGTCGTGTGGTCCGAAGAAGAAGACGCTACCACACTGTTTGGGAGGTTGAGCTGCTGAAAGATGAGGTGAGGGACCTTAATCAGTGTATGGAATAGCTTAAGTGAGATCTGTGGGTGTTGAGGCATCATTTTCATACCTATATACGAGAGGCTAACAACGAGAAAATTGAATAAGATGGTGAGGTTGTTGAGGGTGTTGATCCAGCTGCTTAGGTTGTTGTTTATTTATTTTCTTTTTTGTTATTTTTAAATTGTTGTTTCTTCTTTTCCGCTATATGTTTGTTCTTCCAGTTGCACTTAACAAATAAATGTCTTCTTTTCATATTAAACTAGCCTTAACTTTATGCAAACAATAGAACGCACAAATTAATTGAAGGACCAACGATTCGTACACATTATAGAATATATTGATACAAAGGCATTGAACACATTTAGCATTGATTAGATTAACCTGAAGAAAATTATACAAAAACGAAGGTTGTTATCCGAATTCCTTACAGATTCATTTCTTCTTTTCATTATTCGGGTATATGAAAAGTTGTCCAGATCAATCTATTTGTAAGTACGACTTTGGACTGAACAAGGTAAAATATTTTGTTGAAGCCAATTACTCTTCATCAAACTGATTACAAAAATAAATACCTTTTTATAATTATGCAATGAACTGCAACTAACAAATAATAAGCGTCCAACACAAACTCACTCCAAAAAAATCACTGAAATAAAAGACTATGAACTTTCTCTGTGACGCTTCAATTGAATGTGTTAATGTCCAAATCTTTAACTCTAAATGTCCTATTGTCCAAGAACAACTTGGACAAATATTTAAACATGATCATACATTGGATGGCTTAACCAATACATTGATGAATACATTCTCACCTAATAGTCTTCCTTAATTGAACTAGGATATATAAAAATTTGCTTCAAACTATACTTGTACATGGGAGGAGAAATTTTAAAATGGAGGAACTGTGTGCTAATTAACTATTTAGTTCATATAAGTTCTAATTCATACTGCAATGAAATGTGTTAAATAAAAGCTCTAATTATCCATGGTAGCGTTCACTAAAAAAATGACATAATGTATTGTAGAGATGTCACTTAGCATGCAAAATAGTTATTTTTTCATTGTAATAAATTTAGCGAAACCACAAACGTTTACTAACTTTACAATACGTTTACGCCTGTCAATGCTTCCATTCACGAAGTGAAAATAATGAATAAAAAGATTCGACAGACCTTGACGGGTGGAACAACGTCAATACGCGACACACATCAACATTGATTGCAACAATTTTAATAATTATCACTAAAAATATTACATTATTATTTTGTACCTAGTAGTCCATATTGCAAAAAATAATTCAAAATTAATGACTTGCGCATCAGTGTATTAAATTAATAAAGCCAATGGGTGTTATTTGTGGCATAATCATAAATTGTATTTTACACTTCAACAAACTTTTTTTTCTATGTAGATTTTTTCCTTTTTCATATTAACAAGAACTTCACCCCTATCCTAAGAAATGACCCATGAAGAATTTACACATATGCACATCAAATTGGACCTAAAATAAGGACAATTTTAACAATCTACTCAGTTGGATTGGGCCCAAACTAAAGGTTATCAAAATTGGATTACAATAATAAATGGGCCCAATAAATAGTTCCCAAATTAGAAGGTCTCAAACCCTAATTTACTATAAAAAAAAATAAAAAAAATCAAATAAGTGAAATAAATGGGAAAGATAAAGGGTAAGTGGAAGGAGATAGTGGGGGACATGACAAGATAGGTGTGGGGAATGGTTTTAAAAAAACGGGTGGTTTTGAAATGGGAAGGGTAATTTGGGTAGGAAAAAAATGTGAAATATTATTAGCACCCTCCCTTGTCACTTTAATTACAATAAAATAGGCCAAAAAGGACAATTCGAGTCCTTCGAGTCAATCGGCTTTGAGTCAATTATAATTTCCCATTACTTAATTAGAAACGTCACTAATTACAAATTTAACTAATGATTCACAACTTATCAAATCGGCTTAATATGGGGGCGCAAAACTATAACATTAGTCCGTGAGTATTCTCTTAGGTTGATGTTAACAACAGTCATCACTTAATTATTTAAATTTTTATTTTATTTTTTAAAAGATGATAACTAATAAATATGTAAGGCTTCAACATTTTTTTTGATAAATAAACTATTTTATTTGACTAAGTGAACGTTTACAACACCAGAAAGCTATAAAACTTCAACACTAATACATCACTCTCTTAAGTTGCTATAAAATAGGATTGATACTTATGAGATATGAATCATATGATTTTTTATGATTTATAGAGAGTGACGATTGCCTAAACTATTTTTAGTTTCTACTGTCGCTATTGTATTATTTTCAAATTATATTTAAATATGTATTTTAAATTTATTTAAGCATGATAATTTATAAAATTATTTAATTAGAGGTCATAATAATAACAAATATAAGTAATGATTCTCAAATTATCAAATCGGTGTAACATATGGTCGCAAAACTACAATATTAATGTGTTACTATCTTGGGTTGTTGTTAACTAGAGTTGACACTAATGAATAATTTGATTTTTATAACTTGTCGAATCCCTTAACATCTAAAGTGTTTAAGTCTTGACTTCGTTATTAAAATATTTTCAAACTATATTTAAAATATCAATAACATGCAAAATTTTAGATTTAAAAATTAAACTGATAAAATATGTCCAAATATAAGTAATGATTCAGAAATTATCAAACCAGCATAACATAGGGATGCAAGATTACAATATTAATACATGACTTTATTAGGTTGATATTAACTAGGGTCAATACTTATGAACTATATAATTTTTACGATTTCTATTATACATTGATGACTTCCATGTTTAAAGTGTTTAAAGTTTTAACTTTCATCATTAAAATATTTTCAAATTACATTTAAAAATTATTTAAATAATGTAGTTTAGATTTTCAAAAATATAATAATTAATATGTCAAAAAAGAAAAAAGTCTATAGTGTGAACGGTATTATTATAATGTGTTGACGTCTACTATAATTAAAGTATTTTGAATTTAGATGGTGGTATTGAAATATTTAAAAATATTTTTGATTTTTAATTTAAATTAATTAAACATAAAATTAATAAAATTACTTAATTAAAAGGTTTATTAATAACGAATATAAGTAATGATTCGTAAGTTACCAAATTGATATAACATAATTGCGCAAGACTGCAACATTAATGTGTGATTCTTTTGGTTTATTTTTAACTAGGGTCGACTAATATGAATTATATAACGTTTAAATGTCTACCATGTCTAAAGTGTTTTGAGTTTTGACTGTTGTTAAAAATACAAAAAAATAACAACAACAAACCCAGTGTATTCCCACAAAGTGGGGCCTGGAAAGGGTAAGATGTACGCAGACCATACCGCTACCTCCAAAGAAGTAGAAAGGTTGTTTCTGATAGACCCCCGGCTCAAGATAAAGAATAGTAAATAAGGAGGGGGGATGGGTGACATAAAATAAAATCAGGAATAAGAAATGATAGAAATAGTAATCATAGAAATACGACATATAAGAAAATACTGGCGACACGAAATAAGACAAATAGGAACTAAGACATAAGGAAAAGGGAACCTACCTATGTATGCAGTCCTAGGGTTACTTCCCCGGCTACACAAGATCTCTCCTAACTGCATGCTATAACCTACACACTCACACTACCCTCCTACCCTTATTCGCGCCCTCCACACCTTCCTATCTAGGGTCATGTCCTCAGTCAATTGAAGCTGATCCCTGTCATGTCTAATCACCTCCTTCCAATATTTCTTCGACCTACCTCTATCCCTCCTGAAGCCATTAAAGTTAGCCTCTCACACCTACGAACTGGGGCATCCGTGCCCCTTCTCGTCACATGCCCAAACCATCTCACCATCCTTCCCGTATTTTGTTCTCCACCGAAGCCACTCCCACCTTCTCCCGGATAATCTCATTCCTTACTATATCCCCTATAGTAAGCCCACAAATTCAACATAATATTCTCATTTATGTTACCTTCAATTTTTGGATGTGGGGGCGCTTGACTGACTAACACTCCGTTCCATACAACATGGTTGGATGGATTTCCACTCTATAGAATTTGTCTTTAATCTTAAGGGGAACCTTCTTATCACACAGCACCCCCGAGGCGAGCCTCCACTTCATTCATCCTGCTCTAATACGCTTAGAGACATCCTCGTCAATCTCACTATTCCCCTGAATCATAGACCCAAGATACTTAAAACTGTCCCTACGTCCTGGGATTCCAACCTCACCACCACTTTGTCCTCTTGCCTCAAGTCACTAAACTTGTGTTCCAAATATTCCATCTTTGACCTACTCAACCTGAACCCCTTAGACTCAAGGGTTTGCCTCCAGAACTCTAATTTGTCATTCACCCCCCCCCCCCCCCCACGTCTCATCAATCAGCACTACATCATCTGTAAAATAACATACACTAAGGCACCTCGCCTTGAATACTCCGCGTCAACACGTCCATCACCAGTGCAAAAAGGAACGGACTAAGAGTCGATCCCTGATACAACCCTATCTCGATCAGAAACTGCTCTGAGTCTCCTTCCTCCGTCCTCACCCAGGTCTTCCCTTTATCGAACATGTACTTAATAGCTTTGATGTACACCGCCGGAACTCCTCTTAACTCCAACCATCTCCAAAGAACCTCCCTTGGGACTCTATCGTACGCCTTTTCTAGGTCGATAAACATCATGTGTAAATCCCTCTTCCTTTCTCTATACTGCTCCACAAATCTCCTCACTAGGTGGATTGCCTCTATCGTCGAGCGACCAGGCATAAATCCAAACTAATTCTCCAAAACGGACACGACCCTCCTCAGCCTCCGCTCAAGCACTCTCTCCCAAATCTTCATAGTGTAACTCAACAACTTAATACCCCTATAGTAGTTGTTAATAAAATATTTTAATATATATTAAAAAATTACATAAATATATTTTTTAAATTTATTTAAATATAATAATTAATAAAACTAATTTTTAGAGTCTATTTAATAATAAATATAAGTAGTGATTCATAATTCACAAACTATCAAATCGGGGTGATATAAGGGAGCAAGATTATAACATTAATATGTGTTATTATTGTTCAATTATTATTGTTGTTGTAGTTGTTGTTGTTATTGTTATTATTACTATTTATATTTTAATTTTTTTTACCTAAAAGTCATGAAAATTTAAAAATTTGTAACATGAAAGTAATTTTTTATTAATTTATTGTCACTTAAAAGTCTTTAACTTTGATCAAGTTAATTAAAAAGTAAATTTCATCTGAATTTTGATATATCATATAAAAAATCTGTATAACACCCTCAAAATTTTGAGAAATTATTTTTTTACCTTCCCATGCTTAAAATATCAATTTTTGACCCAAACTATGCTCGAGAATGTTAAAAGGGTGATAAAAAAAAGTTTCAAAATTTTTGGGCGGGGTTCGGGGTAATTTTGGACTCCGGAGGTAGCAAGCCTCCGAGATAGCATCGTGCCATAGAGGCTATCGCGGAGACTGGCCTCTATAACACAGAGGTTGTGCTCCACGATAGGGTCTGTGACACGAAGGCATGGCCTCCAAGATAGGGTCTGTGCTATGGACCCTTTGTAATTCTGCGACTGCTTGTTTGTTTTAAAAAGGGGCAATGGGGTCCTTTCACTCATATACGGACCTTAAGTGTTATATAAGCCCTTTGCTTCAGTTTTAAGAGAATTATCATCCCCAAATTCACTCTTAACTCAAAAACCCTAATAAGGACAAGAATTTCACCGTACGTTCAACTTTTGGATTCCAACCTCTTTCCCTATACTTATACTTTTCTTAATGGAATAAATTGATTATTAATGCATGGTTTTGACGTGGTTTTTGAAATAATTGAGGGCTTTTGACATGATTGATTATTTAATTAATTTTTCATAGTTATTTATGCAATATCCTTATTTTATTAAAGATTTTGAACATTGTGGGATGCATGGGAATGATGATTAAACTGAGGGGTCATGGTTAACCCCTAAATTGATAATTTTGCCTTGATTATGGTTTTGAAAATTATATGCCCTCAAAATATTTGTGAAATTTTCAATGAAAAGGCTTTTGTCACTTAGTTTGGTTTTGACTTGTCTAGCAACAACCGACTCACCCATTGGGGTAGAAACTGAAAAAGTCTTGGAAAGATTTTCAGAACCTACTCCAAATTTACATCAACCAATGGAGTTACACAAGAGAGGTTCACGTCAAGGAAGAAGGCACGATACATACTAGTGAAAATATCTGGTAAACTCTCCTACTCCTGACGGGATGGTAAAGCATGAAATCGATTCTGGTGCTGACTGCCATCCGTACTGGACAATGCGCCCTATAGAGGAATTGGGTGGCTTGGCTGAGCTGATGGATTAGTATTTTGAGTCTGAGGACGACTATCCCTGCTTCCCTGCTTAGTATATGAACACTCTTTGATGCTGTGGCCCAACTTGCCACAACCATAGCAACCCTCTTTTCCCATAAAACTCTCACCAAGATGGGTCCTACCACACTTTTCACATGTCGGGAAACTGGGTCTCCCGACTACACTATTTTGAGATCTTGAATTTAAAGTCTTGCCCCACTGCTCCTGCCGAGTCCTGGGTGCAGGGTCACTAGCTGAAGATGGCACAGGAATCGATGAGTGACCCTAAAATTGCGAATGACTTCCCCCTGCAGACCTTGGCTGACTATACTCGAACTGTCTAGTCCTAGCCCTCTTATTTCTCTTCTCTTTTTTCTTCAACTTTTCTACCTTAATCTGTTGAGCGTGAGTCATCAATCGAGTAATATCTATTTCTCCAATCAACATGGCTGTTCTACACTCCTTGACCACCAAATTCGATACCCAGTAACAAACTTACTCATACGAGTTCTAGAGTCAAATAACAACTCGGGGGCATACTTAGCTAACTAAGTGAGCGTAAGACAGTACTCCTTCACTATCATAGAGCCCTATCTCAGGTTCATGAACTGCTCCACCTTAGCCTCCCTTATCTCATGCGGAAAGAACCTGTCTAGAAAAGCATTCTAAAATACCTACCAACTCATAGGAGCTGCATTCTCACCCCTACCTTCCTTCCACATAACAACCCAATCATAAGCAACATCCTTAAGCCTATAGGATGCCAACTCTACACTCTCCTCTTTAGTAATATATACAATCTGAGTAATCTTTCTCACGTCATCAATAAAGAGTTGAGGATCCTCATCCACCTTTGAACCATGGAATTCAGGTGGATTCATCCTCATAAAGTCTCAAATTCTGGCTGCAGCTAGATTACTATTTTGCTTGCTGAAGTGGGACTGCTGCCTGCTGGTTTCTTTAAATATTTGCATTCACATCTTGGTCCAACACTTGAAAGACAACCCAAAATTTAGCATAAATATGTTTTTATTCAGAGGGTCCGCATATAGGGGTTGTTAATCACTATTTTTGCATGCATCGGCTCGGTAAACAAACATATTATGTTAGGTAAAAGCACGAGTTAAGGCAGATAGAGACAACCGTAAGAGCGACAGATTATGAAAGAAAAGATGATTCTTAATTCGTTCCATAGCCTCTTGCTCATAAATGTGGTGTGCTTCACATTCATGATCAAGACTCTACGTAACGCGGCTCGTCTGACTCTCTAGGACTCTTTAAAACCTTAGGTTCTGGTATCAAGTTTGTAATGCCCCAGAAATACCCCTGGACTTCACATGGTCCTTAAGACTACTAATAGCCCTAAGCTAACCCATGGTATCTATTTATAACCCATGGTATCTATTTATCTTGAATAAAATCTAATTATTAACCTTATCTTTAAGCCATTTTTTTTATATATTTTTAAAACACAAATATATATATTTTTAATCAAAAAATAAAATAAAAAGAGATTTAAAAAGATCCGCAAATAAATAAATAAATAAGTAAATTAATCAAGTCTTTATCCAAACTTTCCGCTCCTTATTTTTGCTTAACTTCATATTTCCATCGACCACGTTTACATTTTTATAGCAATTAACTTTTACACTAAAATGTAAAATCTAAAATAATTACTATAACAATTTAAATAATTTAGTAATTTAAAATATGATAAATTCTAAATATTTAAATAATTTTCTTCCCAATTCCTACCCGGTAATTGATGAGGATGGATTAGTTACTCTAATAAAAAATATTGATAGTATAATTATTTACCATTAAATGGATAACTTTCTAAACGTGAGCAGTTGAACTTTTAAATTGTAAAAATACTGGAGAAATTAAATAATACTATAAGAATTAGATGTTTTATGGAGTGGTTTAGAAGATTTCAAATAAAATATTTTCATAAAAAAATATTAATATTTTAATACTTATTCAATTTTAAAAAATTATTGGATAATGTAATCATTTCTAGCAATTTTATCCTTAGTTATTAATTATTGCTCATTATTTAATACATCTCAAAACACCGAATTAATCATATTTAAATGATGATATGATAACATTATTGCTATCATTTATTACTTCTTAGTTTATGTATTAAGTCACTAGTAAGCAACTATTGATATACGAAAAAAGTAATAAGGTACAGTTTGACGATTTTTGTGATCTGTTACTTCATCTTGCTTCTTATTCTGTTCTTGTTCTTCAAATATAAGCTTCGTCATCTCTAGGTAAAATTTTCAAGTAATGAAGAGATATAGGACTTGCAAAAATATAGATGGAGAAAAAAAATATAATTCTATCTAGTCAATATCGAAACATGTTTTATGTGTGATATGTGCAAAAAAGAGCAAGACTTTTTAAAAGACGTGAGTGATGGAGTTAAAGGGTTATTTTTATTTTTCAAATAGCTGAGTTTATGTTGACCATGTTAATAGGAAGGTTTTGGTCTCATCATGTAAGAGCACTTTTGCCAAAACAATGTTCATAACAGAAACTACTACATACTTGTATCATTGTACCAAGAAGTTTTTGGATAAAACAATATGAGAAAAGACATAATTATTTCTAAATTTTGACCTTATTTTTAACTACACATTTTTTCTTTTAAAAGATTTTATTACATTTTAAACTACTTTAAAAATGAAATATATACATTATAAGTGTTAGGTGGTAAAGTCATGTGAGAGACTAAAAGTAACTTAAAGTCTATGAATATTGACAAAATGTCATTTTTTAAATGGACACTTTTATAAATAATTAATATACATTATAATATATTAAAATTTAAAATATATTTTTAAATTTATTTTCCTTTTTTGCTTTGTCAGATAAATTCAAATTATTTTTTTTCCTTTTTAGTAATTGGCACTATTGTTGACTTTGTCTTGTTTTCAAAATTTTTTTATTTTGATGTTAATTTTAGTTCTTGAACTAATTCAAGCGGATAATTTTTAGGAAAAGTTAGTTTTTTCTGAAAGTGTTAGGGTTCACTTATTTAGTGTTTAAGTCATTTTATTATAATTTTTCAAAAGATAGATCTGCTTTTTCATTTATATATTTGATTTTCTAAAAACTCTTAACTCATGGCATTATACTATCATTATGTTTGCCTCTTTTTATTTTTATTTTTCATCCGATGTTCAGTACCCATATTGAGACCCGACTAATCCAAATTCGCACCGGATAGAGCCCATTCGGGGGTAGCGCTCCCTACCAAGGATTTTTGGCTCGAACCCGAAACCTCTGATTAAGGAAAGAGAAGCCCCATCCACTGGACCACATTCGTTGGTGGTATCATTCACTTTTAAAAGGAAAACAAATCAATTTAATTATGCATCGATAGTAATAAGAATAAATATTTTTTTTATAGAATTTCTAAATTAAAATTTTCTAGTATATGAATATCAAGAAGTCTATGCTGACAGTAATATCAATAAAAACTCTACTATAAATTATAATCTCATAATAAATTAATAATTTTTAGACCGTCTAAATTTAACTTAATTAATGTTATATTTTAGCAAAGCCAATTACTAAAAATTTTAAAATAATAAAATTTTACCTTATTTCATAGAGGAAGAAAGGAAAATAAGTTAAAAATATATACTTAAATTTTAGTATTATTTATTTTTTTATACTAATTAATTATAAAATGATCAATTAAAATATGACATGTGTTCATATTAATTAAAATTTAAGTTATTTTTTATTTCTCACATGATTCTAAGAGAGTGAGTATACTCTCTTTGTCATCTAACACATAAGGATGCATTCATTTCATTTTAAATAGTTCAGAAGTAATAGTATCTTTCGAAAGAAAAAATGTGTTGTTGATAATATAATCAAAATTCAAGATACTTATAAGTAATACCATTTCTCAAACAATATTCATATTTTGGACGCTCTCCAAAAAATAAGATGATTAAAAATGATGCATATTTAGTATACCGTGGAAGGCCATTCAACTCTATGTGGCTTGAATGTTTTGTAAATTATACAAACAACTTTCAGAAGAAACCAATATAGTAACCTTTTTAATAAGAAAATCCTATTTACTAATTGAGAAGAGATGCTACACTAAATAATTAATTCACTCATTGTTTAAATAAAAAACCCTAAAAAAAAGAATGCAAGCAATTTCTGCTACGATGTACCCGAGAATTAACATTGTACATGGTTACCGTTTTAGAGAAATCATGGTTAAATTTTGGGGATTGTATTCTTCCATTTTTAATTGTCTTTTTGAAAAAGAAAGTTAGTGAGTAGTTGCCAAAATTTTAAAAATCTAACACTAATTAAAAAGAAAGTTTGATTGTCATCATTGTTTCTTGCCACCTGATCATAAATTTAGGAGACTCAAGAATGCATTCAGAAGTAATAGAAGAGAACATGATGGTCCACCTCCAAGGTTGTCTGGTCATGACATCTGGAAAATAGTTCAGGATTTTCCTAAAGCCAGCGAGGAACGATTGTACAGGCTTGATGGATATGGCGTTTCGCATAACTGGACTAAGCAAAGTATATTTTGAGAGTTAGAATATTGTCCAGATAATTTACTTACAAATAATGTTGATGTCATGCATACTAAGAAGAACTATTTTGACAACTTGTTCAACACAATTATGGATGTCACCTGCAAAACAAAGGATAATCCTAAGGCCAGACTTGACTTTCCAGAATATTGCAACCGCAGAGAATTACACTTACAGCAGGGGCCCAACGACAATGTTCTTAAGCCCAAGGCAAGTTTTACATTCAAGTTGGATCAAAAGCGTCAAAAATGTAAGTGGGTTCAAAGTTTGAACATGTCCGATGGATATGCCTCAAATTTGGGAAAGATGATTGATATGACACAAGGAATCTTGCATGGAATGAAAAGCTATGATTGTCATGTTTTCATGGAACAATTACTTCCAATTGCTTTTATTGGTTTACCTGAAAACATATAGAAACCAATAGCAGAGATCAGTTTGTTCTTCAAGGACTTATGTGCCACCACATTAAAAGAAGAAAATCTGGCGCGAATGGAAAGTAATATTGTTGTTATCACCAACAAGCTGGAGAAGATTTTCCCGCCAGCGTTCTTCAATGTGATGGAACATCTTCCCATTCACCTTATGCACGAAGTTCGGCTAGGCGGTCCAGTTCAAATTAGGTGGATGTATCCATTCGAGCAGTAAGCATTTGCAACATATTTAAATTCATACATATCTTTTCTAAATATAGTAAACATCTAACCTTAACATAGACATATTCTAAACGTACCAATTGGGTATACTGGACAACAACAATTCCGTCCTAAGGAGCAATAACGTTACCTGAAACAAATGTCTACAACTGCTTATGCGCACTCGTGCGCCTCCCTTTTTCTTTTCCCTCTTTTCTTTTTCTCCCGTAAACTCAAAATTGCTTGCCTCCTCTTTGCCCAATATCTGACCTGATTAT